>NC_060120.1:852469670-852771566 GCF_021461395.2 Schistocerca americana
AAGAGACTACCATAGCATTTACCACTGACGATAGAGATAACAGGACTCATAGCACCCATCTCCTCGAAAAAATATTCCATCAACTCACACCACACAGTTACCTGCGCAGAATGAAGCAGTGTCAGCTGATACGTGAGCAGATGTTCCATTGTCCATATACTGCAACTGTGTGTACTGACGTGTCCTTGGCGATGGAAATGGACTTCGTCTGTCCACAAAATGTTCTATGGCCATGCAACGTCCACTTCCATGTGAGCAAGAAATTATTGAGTAAACTTTTGTCTTACTAGCAGATCAGCTTGAAGCAAGTCCTCAACGTGAGTAATTTTGTGTGGATAGCAATGCAGGATCCTCCATAGAATTTTATGCAGCGCGCTCATATGCTTGTCCGAAGTTCAAGCAAATCCCCTTGCAATCCATGTATGCACATCACTCTTCGATTCCTCCTACCATGCTGCTGCCACATCCTTTACTGACATTGGACAGGGCCGGCGCAAGCCCAAGTGCCGCCCCGTGCCAGCTGCTAAATTGCCGCCCCCCTCCCCCCCCCCCCGCTTTTTTTACGAAACGTTTGTTGAATTTTATTTAAACAAATCTGTAGGAAATGTCAGCAATCAATCGAAATTTTTGTTTTTACTTTTCAGATCTACCTAGGTTTCGGCCACTGAGTGACCACTCTCAAAGTTTTTAATATGTGCTCGCATCTAAAACGTCATGTTGACGGTATAGATGTGAACATAACTGAAAGCACTGAGAACAGCCACACTGTGCCCGAAATCTATGTACATCTGGAAAATAAAAACAAAAATTGCGACTGATTGGTGACATGCGCTACAGATTTGTACAAAACAGTCGCTGGGCACCAGCTCAAAAATGGAGTCAAACCTGATTGAAGAAATCTAGCTAATTTTAATAAGCCTTGTGAATTTACGAAAATGTTCAAATGTGTGTGAAATGCTATGGGACTTAACTGCTAAGGTCATCAGTCTCTAAGCTTACTCACTACTTAACCTAAATTATCCTAAGGACAAACATACACACCCATGCCCGAAGGAGGACTCGAACCTCTGCCGGGACCAGCCGCACAGTCCATGACTGCAGCGCCCAGACCTGTTGGCTAATCCCGCGCGGCATGAACTCACAGTTAATGTAAATAAACATTTTCCAATGTTTGTGAACAGATAATGTATTCAACGGAAAACGAAATATATTTACAATTTAACGGTAATTTGGTTTGAACTATAATATTTACAATAATTATTTAATGTTGAACAAAATAAGAAACAACACAGTAAATAACCAAGACACTGCTAACAATATAAAAATTAAAAAGAAAATACTAGACAAATCGAACCTTCCTGGCTTTTGCTTGTGCAAACTCTTTCGCACGATCTGTGTAATTTAAGTCGTCTGCAAATTCGTGCTCAATCGATATTGTTGCAAGATCATTCAAACGAGTTTGGCTCATCGTTGATCGAAGGTATGTCTTTATCAATTTCAGTTTTGAGAAACTCCTCTCTCCACTCGCAACTGTCACTGGAAGTGTTAGGTGAATTCTCAGAGCAATGTTAACATTAGGGTAAAAATTATGTCTTCCTATAAACTTCAGAGTCTCTTTTGGACCTATTCCGGGTTTCAATAATGCTGAAAGCACTTCTAGTTCTTTCCTCAACTCCAGTGCATCAATGTTGCTTGACTCATGATCCTGCAAAATCGCTGCGAGGTTTCTACACTTTGTGTCCAGGCTGTCAGGAGGTGCGTTCTTCAGCTCGCCGATCTCGTAGAGAAAATTAAAATAATCACAATGAGATTTCAGTTGATTGAATCCTTCATCCAAAGATGTGGTTACTATATCTAAAAGATGACAGTAGAATTCAATCTTGTAACGTTTTGTTGGGTCATATATTGTCCCATCCCTTCCTTCACAGGTAAAGTGTATTGGCTTCTTACTTCATCGCCGGGTAATGTTAGATCTTCTAGCTCTAATTCTCTAGCCAACTCTTTGGAATTCGTCAAGAAAGACACGAACTTTTCTTCTGTTCTGCAAGTCTCAAAATATGCTTTCGTTTTTTCAAGCATTTCCACAGCCTCAGAAACATTTATGTTAGTGGTCTGATGTGAAGCAGAACGTCGTACCAGATCACCAGAGAAGTGACGTTGCTTCGTGAGCGGTCATACCATCGAATTCTTCTGATATCTGAACCAGTGCATCATAAACGCCTCCAATTTGAAACCTCAGGGGAGGAAGTGCATCGATGCGACTTTCCCACCTAGTATCGCTCAGTGGCTTCAGCGACAGGTTACGCAGATACTTCTTCAAGACATCCCAACGTCGAACGGGGGACGAGAAGAAGTCATATAAGCTTTTCACTGTTGAAAACATGGAAACAGTATATTTAGAAGACTAGCGGCATCGCTTACAACAAGATTCAATGAGTGACTGCTGCATGGTACATAAAATGCTCTCTTGTTCATATCTGAAATTCTTTTCTGGAGACCAGACTTCTTTTCTTTCATGTTTGCACCATTGTCATATCCTTGCCCTCTCATATTACACAATAGGATTATTTTTATCTTCGAAGAACTTGAGTACGACCTGCGTCAAAGTGGAGCTTGAAGAATCGGGCACTGGAAGAAATCCCAGAAAATGCTCCCGAATTCGGACATCGTGTACTCCGTCGAGTCTTGTCGCCTGGATGAAACGTACCACAACTGTCATCTGCTCAACTTTTGAAATTTCTGGTGTGCAGTTCAGAATTATACTGTAATACATTGCAGATTTAATCATTAATAGAATGTTGTTGGTTATAGATTATCCAATAAGATGAATTAGTTGATTCTGTGTTTCTTTTCCAAGATAATGATGATCCTTGTTTTCACCTCGCTTTGTTCTGTGCAGGTGCTCCATCATCACAGTGTTGAATTTTCCGAATAATTCAACGAGTTTCAAGAAGTTTCCATTGTCAGGCTGAAAGAGTGTATCTGTACTTCCTCTCAAAGGCAGACATTGCCGACACAGGAAATGAATTATTGCTATTAAGCGCTCAAGAACATTTTCCCAATGTTCGCTTTCAGTATTCAGAAGCCTTTGATGATGGTGATGATGGGCGTTGACAGTTCGTGACTTTTTCAGTCCCTCGAAAAAAAAAAAAAAAAGCACGATCCACTTTTAATGTGAATTGAAATGCTCGGTATACTTCCCGTGACATTCGAGATATGAAGCAAGGTGCCGTCAGTCGCTTATACCGTTCTTTGCAATTTTTGCTATAGATGACGAAAAAAGTTTGCAACAAAAGCAGAACACAGCATCCTCGCTCTTTGAGTACACCAACCAATGTTTATCTGCTTCTTCTAAATTCTTCAAATAATAGCTGTAGTGCATAGGGCTGAAACGCCGGTTGTCCGCGTTTTTAGGACATTCTTCAGCTTCCTTAATGCGCTCGGGAAGATCTCGCATGACCAAAGTCTCTCGAATGCAATCGGTAATAGTTTCCGGCCATCTTCCGGGATCTGAGTCAATTGTGTCTTCCAGTTTAGGTTCGCCTTCAATCCCTTCTCCGGGGGTGAGTACCTCGGCTGATGTTCCTCCGGTATTTTCCGAATCGGGTCGCCTAATTTCAGTTCTGCCTGATGTTTCAGTCTCGGAGCTTTCGTCACAAAGCAGGTCTTGAGTCCAGACGAGGTCTGTTCAACAAGTCGTGGGTGGTCCACCGTCAGCATTGCTACTGTTCTACTGTATGCGGTGGTCACAGTACTGTGTTGGTCAACTTTCTGGCCATGTCCTGAAGATAAAGATGTAGCTGCAGTAGCTCCACTAGTTTCTGTATTTTCAGGATCTATTTTTCCACCCTCGCCGCTGCTAGGTCGTTCTCTCTTTGGTTTGAAATATAGTTGTATTGCATCCTTTTGCTTCTTATAGTCATCTTCCTTCAGCGCCCGTCTTTTCCTATATTCACTGCCAGACAGTCTTTTTCTACCGTCGGACATGTTTCGATCCAGCCTGTAATGAACGATTACGTGAAACTAACTGTTGATGTCAGTGTACTAACTTTATTTGCAATTCACTTCACAGACAATTTCCTGATTTTCCACTGCACGTAAACGGAAAATTATATTACTGTAGCATACACTGTTCAGGAGATGAAGTCATAAGAATTGAGCCGCGTGAAACTGAATTTCAGACCGAATTTCACCACAGACGCAGGTGAAACGGTCAAACAGTGGGGCGGAAGACAATGGAGAGAGGAAGAATAAGGAGATGGAGTAACATCATAATGCAATAAATACACACCCGGGCATCGACGGGTACTAATGCTAGTCAAAATATATTAACTCACTGCACTGCGGCTGTTCATTTCAAAGAACTGACACTCGACATCTGTCGCAATTTCCATGTGTCACTTCTTTCGAGGTAACAAATTAGTCATCGCCGTATCACTTCACTTTTCTTCGCTTTATTTTCATTCTAGCTATTGGGACGACGCGTGCTTATTTGCCGATTGCCAATTTTTGAAGTAACAGATCATAAGAAAAATAAGTTTTCCTATTCTGCAATCTTGAAGGAGAAAAATTCTAACTTATTAGTAATGTGCATGCGCAGTACTAATTATACGTTATATGAAAAGTACTTACCTATTACATCCCAAGTTGCAAGAAATTCGGACGCACCAATTCTTCTGTTCCTACGAAACGCAGTGAAAGTGCTTCTGACCAATCTTGACTCCCTCGGCCAACTACCGAAACGAATTCTGTAGTTTTCGTATTAGAGAACGCAACAATACCTATTGCCTGGAAAGGCGAAGTGGTGACGCGGCAGTGCCAAGAACTAGGTCATGTGACGAGGTACAGCAAGGCTACAGTTAAACTAGCGCCCAAGACGAAGAAGCAAGAAGCTCGCAATGAGTATGTGGCCGATGATACAGATAAATGTACTATCAGGCAGCAGTTTCTATAGCGTTACGAACAACAGAAAAAATACGAACTTTGCGAAAAATGCACAACTTTTGTCAAACAGGAGTCAGCTTCAAAGCTAGCAAGGAAACCCTTAGAAGCAGTGTTCTGTCTACGGATTTTCTTTTTAGAAGGTGTCAAAATTAACGTTTTGTTTTGTGCGGACGAGAGGGCATTGTTGCTGAAACACCATACTTTTCATCAGAATCAAAGCCACCAGTAGTTTACTAAGATGAAACATGGATTCACACGCATTATACAGTAAATAAATGTTGGCAGAGTGATAGTGTGCGAGTGATATTGTCAAACAAAAGTGCTTGACAGAGTTTAATTGCTGTTGATGCAGGCGGAGACAGGTGTTTCATGGCTCAAAAACCAAAACGTCCCCTATCACTCAGAAATGGACAGCAAAAAATTTCAAAAATACATAGAAACCAAACTTACGCCAGGCTAATTAGCAATGTCTCTATTCCTTGTATTGGACATGTTTGACTGTAGTAATGTTCAACCATTTTTTTCCATAATGCGGGAAGAATAAAACACTTGGAAACTGCCATTGAAGGGCTTAGCAAAATTGCTTCAGGCTTAACATGTAACCGCAGTATCGAACACTGCATTCGAATTTCCCAATTAGATTTCGTCTTCTGCAAAAGTAGTTGTGAATAAACGCATGGCTCGTAACTTGGTTCAAATGGCTCTGAGCACTATGGGACTTAACTTCTAAGGTCATCAGTCCCCTAGAACTTAGAACTACTTAAACCTAACTAACCTAAGGACGTCACACACATCCATGCCCGAGGCAGGATTCGAATCTGCGACCGTTGCGGTCGCGCGTATCCAGATTGTAGCGCCTAGAACCGCTCGGCCACTCCGGCCGGCAGACTGCTTCCCCCTCTCTGTTCCTCCGGCGTAAGCACGACGGTGATGCCACAGTGGCGAGGAAGAAATTAGTCCTCCTCCCTCCCCTTGTTCAACAGGGCGGCCGGCAGGTAGTCGAGGCGCCATGCCACAGTTCCCGAAGCCGATCCTGGGCATGAATATTGAGTTTGTAAATGTAAAAAAATAAAAAAAAGAAAGAAAGAAAGGGGGCGCAAAAAAAGGGGGCGGCAGATTTGCCACCTCTCGGAAAGTGCTGCCCCGAGCGGCCGCACGTTTCGCACGTGCCTTGCGCCGGCCCTGACAACGGATCAATTGTTTTCCTCCTCCTGCCACACTGCGCTTCAAAAGAACATATGGTATAACCATTGTTTTTTTTCATATTGCCTGTAAATAGTTTCTAATGCTTTCCTGCTAAATTTTTGCTGATATGCTTTCAGCTTATGCAAATACACCGATGTCCTATATTAAAAATTTTCGCAATGCGTTATTTAACAACAAATATTTTCCTGGTAGTACCTTCTTCAAGCATACTGGCGAATGATCGCATCCTTCTACTGGTATTTACAATTTTTTCGATCCCTGCTCACCTTTCCAAAGGCACACAAGGTTATTACCCTTGAAGCTAAACCTGATAAATACAAAGCATGTTGCTTGTGGGTGGAAACATGAAAATGCAGCAGCACTCAACTTAGGTACTGATGGCCGACTGTATCGCAGGCTTTCTCTATAATCGATGTTCAATAGCTCTTACGTCTGTGTCTCATGTTTCCGAGAGGAGAAGGCTGTCAACAAATTACATTTACAATGTTTTGTGCTGTTAGACTGCACGTCTGTTCCGGCCTTCGGATGTCTCGGTTTGTTTAAGTTGACATCATGAACCCACCAATCACCTAACGATAATTTACAGGTAATGTTCCAATTTTGGGAGTCATGATCTGAAATTACTTCATTACGTGATCAATTAATAATACTTACATGGTGGATTGTAAGACTCGAGATATAGTTGCAAGCATCTGCCTGTAACCCATGTTTATACTGCGGTACTCCTATGCAGTCTTTAGTATCCTCGCCGAGTATGGAGTTAGAATGCTGAAACAGCTATATACATTAATATATTGATATTTAGAGATGTATAGGTCTTCCTTGTTTTCTCAGATTTGCTGTCATGTAATCTTTCAGAAGATTTTTCCATATTCTTAGTGCTGGTTTTATAGTAAAAATGTTTCTATCCTACATGTCAACTCTGTCTCCATCCTGTCCTTAAACTTCTTCAACTTTTCCCTCCATATGGATTTTTCTGCCATATGATGTGAATCACGAAATCCTTCACATCCCCTATTGAGAATATTTACACTTTAGATTGGTAAATTATTGTATGTTGCGCACGCTTGATCTTTGTCAACTTCATTTTCGTCTAGGGTATACAGGGTGTTACAAAAAGGTACGGCCAAACTTTCAGGAACATTCCTCACACACAAAGAAAGAAAATATGTTATGTGGACATGTGTCCGGAAACGCTTACTTTCCATTTTAGAGCTCATTTTATTACTTCTCTTCAAATCACATTAATCATGGAATGGAAACACACAGCAACAAAACGTACCAGCGTGACTTCAAACACTTTGTTACAGGATATGTTCAAAATGTCCTCCGTTAGCGAGGATACATGCATCCACCCTCCGTCGCATGGAATCCGTGATGCGCTGATGCAGACCTGGAGAATGGCGTATTGTATCACAGCCGTCCACAATACGAGCACGAAGAGGCTCTACATTTGGTACCAGGGTTGCGTAGACAAGAGCTTTCAAATGCCCCCATAAATGAAAGTCAAGAGGGTTGAGGTCAGGAGAGCGTGAAGGCCATGGAATTGGTCCGCCTCTACCAATCCATCGGTCACCGAATCTGTTGTTGAGAAGCGTACGAACACTTCGACTGAAATGTGCAGGAGCTCCATCGTGCATGAACCACATGTTGTGTCGTACTTGTAAAGGCACATGTTCTAGCAGCACCGAAGTCAACATTACCTTCCTTCAATTGGGCCAACTGGCGGGGAATCGAGGAAGTACAGTATATACTGACGAAACTAAAATGTCCTCTAACATGGAAATTAAGTGTTTCCGGACACATGTCCACATAACATCTTTTCTTTATTTGTGTGTGAGGAATGTTTCCTGAAAGTTTGGCCGTAACTTTTTGTAACACCCTGTAGATTGGAAGGTGCTCCGGTTTCGTCTGCATGTTACTCAGTCTTAGTATTTGTTTTGTCACTTATTTCAACTCTATTAACGTTTTCTTTGTGAGTGTAGGATCAAACACTGTACATATAAATCTACGCTTAATATTATCTTGTCTCCACCATTTGTCTATTCATCATGTTATGCCTGAATAGCCTTTAGCACAGCAATAACACCAAATGCCTGCCACCAGTAAAGGAATTTTTCTTGATGACGATTGTCTGTCTGAGAAGTTGGAGCTTTGGCCACTCGTAGTTGTGAAAGCATAATTGCAAATAATTAACATGTTTCCTACACTAATCATTTTACCCAGATTTGGTTCTATCAGAAACATGGCAAGTATCCCATCTCTGTAATTTGGCTGATGAGTCGATTTCCGCGTAGTTTACCACCACACTAAAACAAACGCTTGTTATGCATAATATTACTCCACAGGTTTAAAAAAAGCTCAGCAACAAAGTTAAAGAGTGATTGTTAGTAACCCTACAAATTACCTCTAATTTCCAGGATTTCCCCATTGAGAGATGCGTACAGACAAATTGCTTCTGGCTATCATCCATACTTGAGCCATCTAGCACAGCTACATTAGCAACTCCATAAGCACCGAAACTATCCATAGTAACGCTATGTATCTGTCTATTCCTATATTTCTACGTATAAAAATACACTCCTGGAAATGGAAAAAAGAACACATTGACACCGGTGTGTCTGACCCACCATACTTGCTCCGGACACTGCGAGAGGGCTGTACAAGCAATGATCACACGCACGGCACAGCGGACACTCCAGGAACCGCGGTGTTGGCCGTCGAATGGCGCTAGCTGCGAAGCATTTGTGCACTGCCGCCGTCAGTGTCAGCCAGTTTGCCGTGGCATACGGAGCTCCATCGCAGTCTTTAACACTGGTAGCATGCCGCGACAGCGTGGACGTGAACCGTATGTGCAGTTGACGGACTTTGAGCGAGGGCGTATAGTGGGCATGCGGGAGGCCGGGTGGACGTACCGCCGAATTGCTCAACACGTGGGGCGTGAGGTCTCCACAGTACATCGATGTTGTCGCCAGTGGTCGGCGGAAGGTGCACGTGCCCGTCGACCTGGGACCGGACCGCAGCGACGCACGGATGCACGCCAAGATCGTAGGATCCTACGCAGTGCCGTAGGGGACCGCACCGCCACTTCCCAGCAAATTAGGGACACTGTTGCTCCTGGGGTATCGGCGAGGACCATTCGCAACCGTCTCCATGAAGCTGAACTACGGTCCCGCACACCGTTAGGCCGTCTTCCGCTCACGCCCCAACATCGTGCAGCCCGCCTCCAGTGATGTCGCGACAGGCGTGAATGGAGGGACGAATGGAGACGTGTCGTCTTCAGCGATGAGAGTCGCTTCTGCCTTGGTACCAATGATGGTCGTATGCGTGTTTGGCGCCGTGCAGGTGAGCGCCACAATCAGGACTGCATACGACCGAGGCACACAGGGCCAACACCCGGCATCATGGTGTGGGGAGCGATCTCCTACACTGGCCGTACACCACTGGTGATCGTCGAGGGGACACTGAATAGTGCACGGTACATCCAAACCGTCATCGAACCCATCGTTCTACCATTCCTAGACCGGCAAGGGAACTTGCTGTTCCAACAGGACAATGCACGTCCGCATGTATCCCGTGCCACCCAACGTGCTCTAGAAGGTGTAAGTCAACTACCCTGGCCAGCAAGATCTCCGGATCCGTCCCCCATTGAGCATGTTTGGGACTGGATGAAGCGTCGTCTCACGCGGTCTGCACGTCCAGCACGAACGCTGGTCCAACTGAGGCGCCAGGTGGAAATGGCATGGCAAGCCGTTCCACAGGACTACATCCAGCATCTCTACGATCGTCTCCATGGGAGAATAGCAGCCTGCATTGCTGCGAAAGGTGGATATACACTGTACTAGTGCCGACATTGTGCATGCTCTGTTGCCTGTGTCTATGTGCCTGTGGTTCTGTCAGTGTGATCATGTGATGTATCTGACCCCAGGAATGTGTCAATAAAGTTTCCCCTTCCTGGGACAATGAATTCACGGTGTTCTTATTTCAATTTCCAGGAGTGTATGATGTGTAGTTATCTGGCAGTGGTTCTACTTTGTAATGTGAAGTAAGCTTTAGTTACCTTGCCTAAAGTCATTCCCCATGACGAACGAACGTTGCATACATATATTTGACTGTATATAGAGAAGACTGTTTTGGATTGAGGAAAATATGTTTCTCCAGGTTTAATATACATACCCATGTCACCTGTCATCTGTCGCCTGGGCCATGTCGCCTCCAAACCCTGGATTATAGGTATATAATTAAAAGAAACTGTAGGCACACAAAGCATTGCTCCCAGTGGATAAAACTGCTTAATCTCACATATATACCCTACAATGGAAATCTTTAATGAGGAATGGTTTAAGTCTGCTCAAGACATTGGCTCATTTAGGTATAATTCGTTTAAATATAGAATTTTGATGTGTGGTACATCATTTCAACAGAATCCAGGACTGAGAAAAAATAGTTTGACTAGCCAGTATTAATGTAAGACTTATGGTGTATGTTTCCAGTCTGTGTCAACAGTAACCATCAATAGCAATACACGTGTCAGTAGACTATCATAAAATTGCGTTACGTACAGTTGTCAGTCCCCTTTTTTAGTAGAGTACTGCTGTGTGGTACCCCAACCTGCCATTAACGAATACTGGATTAAAATTACAGTTGTCTACAGCATATACTTCCCATACCGGTTTTGAAAATACAATTTGCTTATGACATATAGCCAGTACTCTGGCAGAGTAATGGAACTAGATGCATAACCGTACTGACCCGCCACTCAGTGGACACCCTTATGTGCGACGCACTTGATACAATATTGAAGGTACTTGAACCATTAGAGCAGTGGAGCAGTAGCAGTATGAGGACCAAACAAGTTATTACATGAAACTTCCTGGGAGATTAAAACTGTGTGCTGGACCAAGACAGTTTTAATCTGCCAGGAAGTTTCATATCAGCACACACTCCGCTGCAGAGTGAAAATCTCATTCAAGTTATTACATGTTACAACTGGTTTAACCCACCGATAAGGGGTTTCAGATTATGCTTGACGTTGAGAGGAGGGTATCATGTTACATCTGAGGCAACTGGGCGAGTTACATTCAAAGTCAGCTCCACCCCCCTGCCCCCAGGACTGCCCTTGCACTTATATGTGGTACATTCAAGATCACGCTCTCCTCCCTCTCTTCCCACCCAGGCCTGCCCACACACCTAAGCCACTGCCCATATGTGGACCAAACCAATTATTGCTGGTTCAGTCTACTGATAAGACTTCCAGGAACCGTGCCCATTCACTTGTGTGTGATAAAGTCGAAGTTAATCCCATCTCCTCCTCCTGCCCCAAATAGATTCAAATTTGCCCCCCTGCTTTTATTACTAAAGCAATTGCATATGCCTCTTCATTCGAGATCTGTGAATCATAGTGAGGGGATCAGGTTTGTTAAAAACAAATTAAGTTCTGAATTAGGTAGCAAAATTTTTTCACTGAGTAGCTCAATTGTACTCTCCAATCAAAAGGTGAGTTTCTTTTGTATATAATATCAATGATACAACAGAATAACTTATGGTTTATTATTAACAATTTACTTTTTCAAAGATTGCGTTGTTTATGAATAACTGTTTACAGTTCGTTTTAATCGTTATTCGTAAAAAGTTGCAAAGCTATTTAACAATGAATATTTTTTCCAATGATTCACATGCACACAAAGATATAGGGTGGTCCATTGATCGTGACTGGGCCAAATATCTCACAAAATAAACGTCAAACGAAAAAACTACAAAGAATGAAACTTGTCTAGCTTGAAGGGGGAAACCAGATGGCGCTGCCATAGGTCAAACGGATATCAACTGCGTTTTTTGAAATAGGAACCCCCATTTTTTATTACATATTCGTGTAGTACGTAAAGAAACACGAATGTTTTAGTTGGACCACTTTTTTCGGTTTGTGATAGATGGCGCTGTAATAGTCACAAACATATGGCTCACAATTTTAGATGAACAGTTGGTAACAGGTAGGTTTTTAAAATTAAAATACAGAACGTAGGTACGTTTGAACATTTTATGTCGGCTGTTCCAATGGGGTAAATGTACCTTTGTGAATTTATCATTTCTGAGAACGCATGCTGTTACAGCGTAATTACCGTAAATACCACATTAATGCAATAAATGCTCAAAATGATATCCGTCAACCTCAATGCATTTGGCAATACGTGCAACGACATTCCTCTCAACAGCGAGTAATTCGCCTTCCGTAAGGTTCGCACATGCATTGACAATGCGCTGACGCATGTTGTCAGGCGTTGTCGGCGGATCACGATAGCAAATATCCCCACAGAAAGAAATCCGGGGACATCAGATCCAGTGAACGTGCGGGCCATGGTATGGTGCTTCGACGACCAATCCACCTGTCATGAAATATGCTATCCAACACCGTTTCAACCGCACGCGAGCTATGTGCCGGACATCCATCATGTTGGAAGTACATCGCCATTGTGTCATGCATTGAAACATCTTGTAGTAACATCAATAGAACATTACGTAGGAAATCAGCATACAGTGCACCATTTAGATTGCCATCGATAAAACGGGGGCCAATTATCCTTCCTCCCATAATGCCGCACTATACATTAACCCGCCAAGGTCGCTGATGTTCCACTTGTCGCAGCCGTAGTGGATTTTCCGTTGCCAAGTAGTGCATATTATGCCGGTTTACGTTACCGCTGTTGGTGAATGACGCTTCGTCGCTAAATAAATCGGGTGCAAAAAATCTGTCATCGTCCCGTAATTTCTCTTGTGCCCAGATGCAGAACTGTACACGCCATGCATTCCTGGTGCATAGAAATGTGGTACTGGTGCAGTCGATGTTGTAGCATTCTCAACACCGACATTTTTGACATTCCCGATTCTCGCGCAATTTGTCTGCTACTGATGTGCGGATCAGCCGCGACAGCAGCTAAAACTCCTACATGGGCATCATCATTTGTTGCAGGTCGTGGTTGACGTTTCACATGTGGCTGAACACTTCCTGTTTCCTTAAATAACGTAACTATCCGGCGAACGGTCCAGACACTTGGATGATGTCGTCCAGGATACCGAGCAGCATACATAGCACACGCCCGTTGGGCATTTTGATCACAATAGCCATACATCAACACGATATCGATGTTTTCCGCAATTGGTAAACGGTCCATTTTAACATGGGTAGTGTATCACGAAGCAAATACCGTCCGCAGTGGCGGAATGTTACGTGATACCACGTACCTATACGTTTGTGACTATTACAGCGCCATCTATCATGAACCGAAAAAAGTGGTCCAACTAAAACATTCATATTTCTTTACGTACTAAATGAATATGTAATAAAAAGTGGGGGTTCCTATTTTTAAAAAAACGCAGTTGATATCCGTTTGACATATGGCAGCGCCATCTAGTGGGCCAACCATAGCGCCATCTGGTTTCCTCCTTCAAGCTAGACAAGTTTCGTTCTTTGTACTTTTTTCGTTTTATGCTTATTTAGTGAGATATTTGGCCCGGTCACTATCAATGGACCACCACACACACACACACACACACACACACACACACACACACACACACGAGTACATATAGATGAACACATAGTATGCAGTCATATAGATGATACAATCAATATATACAATTTGCAAGCACACATAGTGTGCAATCAGGCAGACTACTCTCACACACACTTATGACAAATAGTTCAGCCATTTATTCTGCATGCACTTGTAGGCACATCCACTATTTACAAGTAAATCACCATCCACACACTCAGTTACTCAAGTGAATAGTAAATCTACGGTAAGATAGCAATCCTGTCTCCACAGATGAACTCTTTGTCACGATGATGTGACAGCCCAACTTTTAATTTCAGTGTAGTATGTACCTCATGGCCTCACGATAGGAAGATACTGCAGCACACCATAAGCAGAATGGTACCAATGCCCACGAGGAGACACCTCTTGTAACCCCTTATCATGACAACCTTTGGAGCAGAACGATGCTGTCTTTGCGTGGCACTTGCATCTAAACGGTATGCATACATTTTCGAGCTGAGCTCCACAAACTCCTCAGTCTGTATACCATTTGCCTCGTCTTTCATCAGGCTGATAACATTCTTGTTTTGAGCGGAAAACTATTTCGAACAGATCAAAAAACATACAACAATCATATTACACTGACAGTTAAACCCTGCAGAAGTGCTGTACAGGTCATGAAATACGGAAACTACCGCCAAAGACACTTCCTCAAGAAGATGAAACCATCAGTGCAAAAATTAAGTTGCGTTTAGGAGTGATGATTTCAAGCTTTCACAAATTAAAATGCCCATCCATCGCAGATTTTCGCTCAGTGTTTCCTGTCACCAGCATTCAGTTATTGGCGAAGTATTATACTTAGTAGGGCAAGTGTGACAGATCAGCTGTGATCACCAGGCTCATAGTTTGTGCTGAGGTGTAAAATTACTGTAGTCAGTGTTCCTTTGGTGTCACCGCCAGACACCACACTTGCTAGGTGGTAGCCTTTAAATCGGCCGCGGTCCGTTAGTATACGTCAGACCCGCGTGTCGCCACTATCAGTGATTGCAGACCGAGCGCCGCCACACGGCAGGTCTAGAGAGACTTCCTAGCACTCGCCCCAGTTGTACAACCGACTTTGCTAGCGATGGTTCACTGACAAAATACGCTCTCATTTGCCGAGACGATAGTTAGCATAGCCTTCAGCTACGTCATTTGCTACGACCTAGCAAGGCGCCATTATCAGTTGCTATTGATCTTGTGATGCATGTACCGTCAGACCGGCGTTCACCATTAATGGATTAAAGTTAAGTATTCCACCAGCTACGTCCGTTTTTCTAAAGTCTAATTTCCCTGTCCTGTTCGTGACCTCACGCCAGCCTTCGTGAGCTAAAACGCGTTCCTTTCGGCTTCCTCTAGTATTCCTGGGTTGGCTCTCCTGCCAATCCACAACAGTTCCGACATGTGCAAAGAAAATGGCTTTCTTCGCGTCGTAATGTTGGGATATATCCAGAGCCACAGTCGTCAGGAAGAGGTATTTCCGATACTTCGCTCATTTCCGAACGTCGCCATCTTGGCACTATGATAGTAATATTTAATTGTAATTACACTGATAAATATCTGGCTGGTTTTCTAGGACGATTCTGCCTAGCGTTCGTGTGCGTGCTGAGGTAGCCGGTGACGCTAACGAATAGATATTTCCGGCTTCGGTGGGAGCCATTGCTGAGCTGTGCGAACTGGACAGGCGGGGCACAGCGATTCAGCTGACCTAACCGTGTCGCACCAGAGGTGGGTGAATAGCGAATTAATACTCAATATGTGTTGGGCAGCCTTTGTGATCGCGTGTGTTGCGAGTATTCTCCGTGGAAATTTGAAAAGTTTCAATATGAGGAAGCGCTTTCGCAGGATGATTATTCCCTTCCACATAAATTGACCAGTTCACTGCTTGTACTACCATTCTACATATTTCCTGTCTTTATATGGTTAAGAGAACATCGATTGTAATGTGTTGTCTGCATCTAAATGGTGAAAAACAGGTGGAAGAGACGTTATGTGGTTGTCTAGACATGAGATACACATACGATTAGAAGTATTAAAACCTTGGTTGACTTTGTAAAGTGGAAGGATGATATGGAATCTGTTATATAATTGACATCGGTATTTTTTTAAAAAAATATGAGTGGAACTACAAGTTTCTTCTATTTTCGAGTTTTCACGTAAAGATCTTTGCAGACAAGATAAGTTACTAGTTACTCAGTGGTTTGCCGCACATAATGACTTCGCTGAAGTTTCGGGTTTCTAGATGTATAATTTCCACTCTTTATCTTCGGAATCACACTATGCAAGCGATTTGAGCACGCTCCTAAGTGGCTGATACCGAGAAATATCGCCGTAAATGATATGATATTCTGGAAAACCATGTGAAAATACAAGGTATTCCGGACATTTTCATACGCTACTCGTCGATTTCAGCATAAAAATGACATAATTATGTCGTTTTTTGACGTGTAATATAGGATGTTGCAGCTGATATCAGTTTCGAGAATGGTAAATTAATTTGCGATTGACGAAACATTTCTCATCGACATTGCTCAGAAAGTAAATGTTATTGTAATCTCAGAGTCTAGAAATGAACGCAAGTCGTTGGAGAACCACGGTAAGAAGCAGTCCACATCGGAAACAATACTGTTAGCAGACGCCTTAGTGCCGAGGGAACCAAGCCAACCTTTGCTCACCAGTTCGGAGAGTGACAGCTGTCCACGGGGGGCACTCTGATAATGTATTAGGCCAGCATGTGTGGGGGCAGTTGTCTCGTGACCACTGACAGCGGTGGATGACCAAACGACCTCACAGGAAGTATCTAGTGCTGTGAGTATATATAGTGCACGTTCTTATGGTTTTTTTTTGGGGGGGGGAGGGGGGCGGGGAATCTGTCTCTCTTTGTGATATATGTACGAGCGTCTAGTGGTCGACAGCTTTACGCAGGATGCAGAAGTGATGATTTTGTATGGAGCAGGATACGAATTGTGCTTACTACATCAACATGGTACGGTGGTACAAACGTTTGTGCTGATATAGCTGGCGATGGATCGGTTCCACATCGAAAAATCCAAGCTTTTCTCGACAGTAGCAGAGCAGTGTAATTGAGTAAGTGTCTTTGGCGGTAGTTTCCGTATTTCGTGATCTGTAGAGCACTTCTGCAGGGTTTAACTGTCGGTGCAATATGACTGCTGTACGTTTTTCAATCTATACGGCATAGTTGTCTGCTGTAATTCTAGTAATTTTTGTGCCTGCAGAAAGTGGTGGACAGTGCTCTCATACCGGCAGCAAAAATTTGGTAGGTAAATTCAGTAAGAACCAATCAGAATGCTCCATTCACAGGAAGTTCCATGACATCAGAGAGTCACAAGGCATCCTTTTTGCAGGGCGTAGGAGCCTCTACAAACTGATTCGAACTAGACAGGGGCAAGGTATCTATGGAAAGGTCCATGACGTCTGATAATAACGTGATGTCTACTTTGTTTGAGTGTCCAGAGACAAGTCCAAGCAGATCAACCTCCTCTGGTTCGCACAGATGGGATGCTGCCGCACACCCACCATTGTGGCTTTAGAGCATCTCCAGACCAGCAGTTGCAGGACATCGAAAATTCACCAAAGATTCCAGCCATTTTTTTCGTCTGTAGGACAGTGCTTCGAATTAAGTTTGTATTTTTTTTTTCAAGATTTGTTGTGGGATTCGAAATGTGTCATGAACTTTTAGATATGTAATTGTTCTGATTTTCCCATCTTTGCTTAGACAGCAGCGTGCTTCGAGAAGTGAGGAAAATAAAAAATAAGAGTTTTAACATCCTTTATACCACCAGAAAATGTAAACTAAGCCCACTCAGCGTTTCAGAAAAGTGATGAACACTACACACCAGTTGTAGGTATCAGAAATTTTGCTCCCTCTGGCAGTGCCTTCAAACAAGCAGTTAAAACTTGGAAAATGGTGGGCGTCCTATTTAGAGTAGCACGGATATTTATTTCGAGTTCCAAATATCGTCGTTCTGGCGTGTGAAATCAGATATTGCAGCTGACATCGGTTTCAGTATCGGTAAATTAATTCGCGATTGGCGAATCATTTCTCATTGACATGGCTTAGAAAGTAAATAGTCATGTAATTCCAGATTCTGGAGATGGTCGCAACTATAATACGGCTGCCACAGTGGTTTGTGTGCAAGTGTGTTTCGAGTTGTAGCTTTG
The DNA here is from genome assembly GCF_021461395.2 of Schistocerca americana. Taxonomy (NCBI): domain Eukaryota; kingdom Metazoa; phylum Arthropoda; class Insecta; order Orthoptera; family Acrididae; genus Schistocerca; species Schistocerca americana. The sequence continues at coordinate 852,487,574 of NC_060120.1, forward strand.
TAATAATATTCAATTTGTGAAGCGAATTGTTAAATTAATATTTCCTGTGGCAACTTTTCTGAAGCAGCAGCATTTGCAGAGTTTTGTTACATCTTCAAGATATGTGTGTGACAATATTCTGCACATTGCTTAAACACCAGACTTAATAACTCCTGAAGCAGTTCGTGTTCGACGACAAGGGATATACGTTTATCACAAAAAAAGAGAGAAGGGGCAAGGCTGACGTATTCCCCTGCATGAGAGGAAATGCTTAGCACAGCCCTATGGGAGACGCATGTTGGGCCCAGGCTGACGTGGAGCAACCCAGCACATGGCTCCTTCCAGTGGCCACAACTCTGGTGAATGGCGAGACACGATCGGGGCAGATATATTCAGGGCGATCTGTGACAGTGTAATTACATAGTTTCTTTTGCTATTGGAAAAAAATACCTCAGTTGTTTAACATCATCTAAATTGTGTAAACACAAGCACTTCCCTTGGTTCAAATGGCTCTGAGCACTATGGGACTTAACATCTGTGGTCATCACTCCCCTAGAACTTAGAACTACTTAAACCTAACTAACCTAAGGACATCACACACATCCATGCCCGAGGCAGGATTCGAACCTGCGACCGTACTGGTCATGCGGCTCCAGACTGAAGCGCCTAGAGCCGCACGGCCACACTGACCGGCTTTCATTTCATTTGATGTCAGATGTTAAGCTCGGCATTTCCCGGGCCCGTCCGGATGTTACCTTGTGTCAGAAGGGAGAGCTGCGACCCAACCCGATGAAAAAGTGAAGTGTATGTGGCAGGTGCAGCTGTGTCCAAGGACTGAAGATCTGTCCCTTGAGGGGGGGGGGGGGGGGCAGCCGTTGAGAGGGCTGCTAGAGGGCGGGAGGGAGGGGGGGGGGGGTGCGACTCCTCTGCGCTGGGCGGCTGCTGCTCCTCTCTCCCTCTCTGCGCTCTGCGCAGAGCACGGAACACCAGGTGCTCTGCATGCCGGCAACATTGATTGTCGGCGTAGAATCTCGGCGCGAGTCGGCAACGGTGCTTCGCCGCGCCTGTGGGTAAATGGGAAATGGGGTGTGTTAAGCCATACTCAGGGGGTGGTGACATCGCCTGGGCCAGGTTAGATGGGTCCAGACTGCTGAACGACTGGGTCCCTGGCCCACCACCTGGAGTGGGTCCCTGGCCGAGAGGTGGAAGCTCGGACTAGTAGGTGGCAAAGACAAGAAGTACATCCACTACTCCAGAGTGTGGGGTGTACTTGGCAAGGAGCGTTGAGTGAAATCATCGATGACCGGGCCACCGAGGGGGACCAGTATGTTGGCGACGGCACGCTGAACCCGGTAGCTCAGGAGTGCCCTTGGCCTAGGGTCGAGGCCGGTGGGTGAGCTGCATCTGTCTCCCGAGAAGAGTCGGTCCAGGGCAAGAGAAGGGCTCCCACCTTTTTTCACTCGTTAATACATGATGGCTGACATAGAAGCGAGTGATATGAGTGCGCCTTCACGGGCATCTATGATGTCTGATCCTTCTCCACAGGATTAGCTGGGACAGGTGACAGATGAGAACGTGGCGAGATGAGAACGTGCTTAGCAGGCATGCTAGAATTACGCTGCTCCTGGAGCAGAACATCAAAAATGGTAAAATAAGTCAAGCGGCTCTAGCGACCATCAAAAACGAATTGGCAGCATGGGCTATTGCCAATGCCAAACTCAAAGGCCGTGTTGTAGAACTTGAAAAGAAAATGACAGATTACGCAAGCTACCGATAAAGACCTGGGCGGGCGTGGTCGCGCAAGCGCCACCAAGCTGCAAACCACAAAGGACGCAATTGCTAGAGTTACCAAACAGCCAGACATGGCGGTCTTCCTTAGACTCCTGCCTGGCCAAAACATTAAAAAAATACAAGAAATCTTCACAACAATTGTAGACCCAGTAAAAGACAAAATTAAGGCTAATAAGGTCAAACCAGGGAAAAAAATGTAGTAATAGTAGATGTAGCAACAGAGGAAGACAAGGAAAAATTTCTGAATAACCAAAAGTTATGTAAGGTGGTTAAATGTGAACCACCAAAGATACGAAATTCTCTTGTTATTCTATATGATGAGGAACAATACGAAACAATAAAAAAACAGAACTTTGAAGACATGGAGGACGAGGAGTTCAGAAAGAGCTTTAAGCTGAGATTTAAGATGGGACCTTGGGAACATGACGTTGTCCATTACATTGCTGAGGTCACTGGAGCTATGTGGAGGAAAGTAATATAAATGGGCAAGCTGTACGTAGGTTTTCACGCAGTCAGTGTAAGGGATTATCTTGTGGTATCTCGTTGCCATAACTGTGGGGACCTCGACCACATTCTCAAGCACTGTGCCAGGGGTCGGCTTGCTCCAAGGGTGGTGAGGAAAATCATACACGAAACGACTGCAAGGCAGCAGTGGTATACATTCCATGCAAAAAGCGGGGTAAAAGCTCATGTGGTGTCACTGGTCGAAACTGATCTACACATAGGATGCTCGAACAGAGACTAATTTCAAGAATTGATTATGGTTGCGAATATAAGTGGAAACAGGATGCCAAAGAGAAAATCTCCGAGCAAAAGGAGAAGGGACGCAATTAGGGCAAGCCAATTTAAAGAATTTTTGAGGTCGCTTTCAGGCACCCAAAAAATAGGAATGGTCAACATCGGAATACAGTCGGAGCCACCCACACTGGCTGCAGCTCCCTCCTCCCAAAGTCGGGGATAAAGGCTGACTAAAGACCAAGAACAGCAAGGGCGCTCTGTGGTAGTGGCCCGACCCATGGCCATGCAGAAAAGCGAAACGCACAGAGTGGAACAGTACTCAATTCAGAATAACACAATAACAAGCACCAGCGTGCGCCCAGCTATACAACAATTCATTCCTGTCAGAATACCACCTGCGGATCCTGTCAGAGTATATCTGAATATTGAACACGCCATGCAATTGGCAAGGCTGCAGCAACCGACTACCCTGACCACTGTGTGGCGACATGTGTTCCGGGTAGGGCACAAATATGGTAGAAAAGTCTTCTTCTCGGTGATGGAGGCTGTTGACAGAATATGGCTCAAGTCAACGAATCTCATCACTGACTTTTGAGCCCTGCGAGATGTGGTCAAAAAAGTGTTTTAAAGAAGATGTAAAAAATTTGATATTGACCATATTTACACACAATTAGTTTTAGCAAACGTGTGCCACGCTTTCGATTGCAGGAAGAACTGGCCAGATGAACGCATACACATAATTTCCATAATGACAACAGTAACTATTGGACAACTATAGCAGACTTGTGGTGGCTAAAAAGCCTGGTTAACCTCCCACCTATACAACGGGAGGGGGACAAGACACAAACATCGATGTGACACTTGCCACACCTAATGCTGTCAGCATTGTGAGAAATTGGAAGGTAGAAGACAATGCCACAACAAGTGATCACAATCTTATGACATTTACGATAGGCAACAGAGAGTGCCACTGGAACATGGTTTGGGAGATGCAATTGAACCACAATAGAGCAGACTGGGAACGCTCTGCTGGTGGTGTTGTGAACGAGGTCAGTCAGTCTCCACCTATTTTCCTGCCAAAGTTTGACTTGCCCACCATGATGTCAGAGCAGCATTGCCACCTCTATGGCCGTCATCTTGAATAAATTTGGCAACAATGCAGAGTGGGGTGATAGCCCAATTATCCCACCTCTCAAGTGTAGATAATGGCTGGGATACCATAGGTCATTGACAATTCTGGAGAGCTCTCTTTCCAAAACGACTTGACAAGCCTTAAGGAAAGTGCCAGGACCTCGATACCCCTTATTAGTGTTGTCAATGCGAGCTTGTGAGATCCTGTCTCCAAAAGTGCCAGTAACCACAGAGTTGTGCAATGTGATTATGCCGTTTACCTGGTGATCTGTAGGAGAGTGGGCAGGTGGTCTGTCGCTGCTAGGTCCAGGGTGATGTTGAGGTGATGCCTGACGCCATGAAGTTCCAGAATGTTTGTGAGATGATCCAGGACACATATACCATGACTCAGGCCATGGCAAATGAGCTAGAGTTGTCAGTCAAATGGTTGAAATGGCTCTGAGCACTATGCAACTTAACTTCTAAGGTCATCAGTCGCCCAGAACTTAGAACTAATTAAACCTAACTAACCTAAGAACATCACACACATCCATGCCCGAGGCAGGATTCGAACCTGCGACTGTAGCGGTTACGCGGTTCCAGACTGAAGCGCCTAGAACTGCTAGGCCACTTCGGCTGGCTAGTTGTCAGTCCATACCATGATGTTACTGGGCTGGGCAGCAGTGTTTCCGGATGTGGAGAATGCGTCGTTGATAGACCGATCTAGGGCGAAGAAATGCGTCATCGTTGAGTCAGGTCATGGAACTGTTGCAGGTGCAAGTCCAAATCTGCACACTTCCATCACATATGAAAAGAAAAAATGGAACTATAGTGATAAGTATCATATGTGTGCGTAAAAAAACGATGTAAGCAGTCATCTATAACAATAATTAGCAGTAGATTTTGCACTCAACTCTATCAGCGACTGATTAAGTCAACTGTGATCTCATCAAATCAGAATCATCATTGATTGCCATAATGCAGCTAAATCTTTTGTCCAGCTCTGCCTGTCAATCAACATTCATCTGACTCTTCTCAATATTATAATCATGTGCCCACAGAAACAAACAAAAATCCTCATATGTAATGCATAAAAGTGTGTGGGCAGTAAAATTATTATTATTGCTTAAGTAGAGGAAGGAAAGTGAAGTACTACTACTCACATATTTGCCCCTCAATAATTGGTGTCATACCCCAAACTAATACTGGAGGATGGAGTCATTGGCTAGGATGACTCATTTGATTGTACCTCACAAAAAGATGCATGAATCCATTCCCTCACATTGTCATCGAGTGCTTCTAGAAGAAAAGGAACAAAATCTCATAAGTAATGCTTACAAGTATGTGTAATATATATATATATATATATATATATATATATATATATATATATATATTAATGCCCTAGGATAGAAATAAAATAAATTACATACCTATTTGCCTCTCAACAACTGGCTTCATCCCCATAAGCTAATGCTGAAGAATGATGTTGGCTGATTTTGTTTGGTATCAAAAGTTGCTGCTTTAAACCATCCCCCCATAGTCAAGTTGTCATCAGTTGCATCTATAAAGAAACTCTAAAATCTCATAAGTAATGCCTGCAAGAGTGTGTGTAACAAACTACTGGTACTGCTTATGTACCTGCCCCTTGGGGGATGGCATCAACCCCCATGACCTCATACTAGGAAGGCACGGCTAAATGAATTGGATCTCTGATGGACCAGGAGTTGTCTCAATTGCTTGAACATCTGACATAGACGAACTTGTAGCTAAATGAATTTGATGTGGAGTGTATAGATACTGGGATGGCCTGCACCTCATTCATATCTGTTGCATCAATATCATAGAAATTTTATAACACATAGAAAAAAGCATTTCATTAGATAACTACATTATCTACACACACACACACACGCACACACACACACACACACACACACATACACACAGAGGGGGGAAAGAGAGAGAGAGAGAGAGACAGAGAGAGAGAGAGAGAGAGAACGAGTATTCACCTGTTAAAGGTTCTGCCAGCCATGATCCATCCTCTGGAGTGCAGATGTGCTGCATCAGATCACCCAGTACGCTATCATGCGTCAGGTGCAATGGCACATCCTTTCTGTGACAAAAGAAAAATAAATTAGGCTTTAAATCAATTCCTGGCATGGGTTACGGTTCTAAAGAGCTTAGGCGAAGCAACGACTGTTGAAAACGTTGTCAATACTCGTCCAGTGTTAGTGAATGCAACAAATACAGCTTCCTTAAACACAAATTGTCCACACTCGTTGTGGAAGCCTTGTACATCCATGACGATGATCGCATTTTGAGGTGCAATCGTGGAATGCCTTATGTTTGAAGCAACACCTCTACATTTATACAAGTCGTTCCATATTCAAATTGCTTTGGGCTGAGCATGCATCCAAATGCATCAGTCTCACAGTAAGAAGAGCGAAACCTGGTACACACATTATATAGTAGGCTGATAATGTTATTGCCCCAATCAAGCAGGAGTTTATTGTATGGTAAATAGACAGAATACAGGTACACTCTTGCGTTGATTGGACTGCAATTGTCGAATACACTGGAATCCTTCGACGCATTCCATCTCCTGCCTGTTTGAAGTTCTAGAATAATGAATTGAGGCGTTTTTAGTTAAAATGGTGTCTTAATCGATCAAAGCTGTTGGACGCCGTTGGTTGAGCTGGATACCCAAGTAGTTGGCATAAATGGTAACTTAATGGCAACTGAACTCTAGGATTCAATTTAGATAGAAGTGTCAGATGCTTGTCGTCTTATATGGGGCACTTTGTACAATTATTTAAACAACGCATTTTTATTATCTTCTTCTTACACTTCTTGAATGTATTCATTATTATCTGTGACACATTGAATGGGAATCAATTTCTGCTTTGCCTTCTTAATGATGCAATTAATATCCTCAAAAAACCCCATAAACTTTTTGAGACATGTACACACTTCAAAGTAGTTACTTATTGGCCCATATATGAGCCACCATGCATTTTATAACTATTTGTGTCCGAGGTTGGTGCATAGACATATGTCCTGTATGTCAATGATCTTGCCACTATTAAGTTCGTATCTTATTTCTTGAAACAGACAGCTGAATGCATTACATGTAAGTCACTATATTGCTGCTGGAGAGAATCCATCATTCTTCATAAATGTGCCTTCCAAGTATAGGAAACCATTGCTCAGAATTGCTTGTTCATCTTGATGGTGAATGAGAATTCTTTTCTCATCATTATTGTTAAACGTGCTGAAGCAAAAGGTCTGTGAGAGAAATAATGCAGTCAAGTGATTCACTCCTCATATTGAACTAGAGCTGTTATTCTGAATAACATCATTGCATGGCTTCAGTCCTATATCCTATAGATTTAAGGAATGCATAATGCTGACATGTTACCACATTGTCCTTTCGTTGTGATGTGGAATGCTAATAGATTTGTGGTTTAGTTGGTGGTTGGCGAAGTCGGTGATAGCATATTTTTCTTCTTCTTTTTCCTCTCCTCTCCTACTGCCTCCATCCACCACTTGCGAGAGTCATTTAATACTTTCTGTTTGTGGCTTAACCGCTTCAGAGAGATCTGTTCCGCTTACAACTATCCTAATTATAATAGATGTAATTTCCATGAACAACTTTTCATGTTTTGATGAGTTTATGTTTTGTCAACATGCTGCTGCATACTAAACTGATTTCGAGATGGCACAAATCTTTTATGTGTTCTTATACATGTCTTCCTCTACGTATATCAAATTTTTTTAATCTCTCAACCTTTGATTATCCTCAGAAGGGTTCCATTGTCTTCTTCCTGAGATTTTCTTTCTGCAATATTTACAGGGGGATTTTTTTTCATATCTTCAGTTTCTTTCAATTTCATGAATCCTTACAGATACAGTTTTCATTCCATCCCACAATGTGTACATTTCACTAGTATGATGTTTCAAGATCTCGATGATGTAAGTTTAGATCCTCGATGTTTTTATTGATGGATAAATGTGAGTTTGGCCTGTGCTTCATCCCATCAGAATGAGCACATGGCACATATACGAATTTGTCAAATGGCTCTGAGCACTATGCGACTTAACTTCTGAGGTCATCAGTCGTCTAGAACTTAGAATTAATTAAAACTAACTAACCTAAGGACATCACACACATCCATGCCCGAGGCACGATTCGAACCTGTGACCGTAGCGGTCACTTGGTTCCAGACTGTAGCGCACGGCCACTCCGGCCGGCACGAATTTGTCCATAGTCTCCAATACAGTGACATAGTTACATATTGTACACTATCTTTTAAGCAGAATCTCATGGAAGTTTCGTCTACATCAACTGTCATTCAGTTTCCTCCTTTGATCAGTAACCATAAATTCGTAGCGTGTGTTATTCCATCAATCTTCACTTATGGTAACAAATTCATTGAATGTTATGTCGGTTCCTACAGGCAATTGGTAAATATGCTTGAAAGCGATAAGTTTCTCATTAGCCCTCACCAGTGGGTTAGGAATTCCGGAATGTGTCTTCTTAAATAGAATACTTCAACTTACATATCACGCCCAAAACGAAATATTTCTGTATCCGACCCTGGTTTTCCACTGTGATATCGTCATATATGAATACGCTGTTTGGCTTTACCGTTTCAGGCGGTGGAATATCGTTGCTTTCGCTGAATGTCAGGTAGGTTACTCCACCAGTGTCATGCACCATCTCTTGTAACAGCTGATACTTGACCTGAAATACCTTTTTCAAGTAGATCCCCCAGGATGCGTTACATAATTGAACCCGCCGATTTCCTGTTGACCTGTCCGTTTGAAATCGAACCTATAAATTTTTCATAATTGGGACTAAACTTTACAATTACATAAATAACAAGTATGAGGTGGTTTCAATGAATTGCTTTTACTTGCAGCAGTGTTGAAATACTGTCAGAGCCAAACTGTTAACGAATGGAAACCACAGCCCACGTTGCTGGCTGTTGCTTCAGATTGGCTACTCAACTGCTCATTTCTGTGCTGTGGTGGCGCATTGCTTATCTGCATATGTGGAGTCACAAAAATACTGCCATTCGTGACATACACTGTTTGCAGGACCGTTTGCAGGACCGTTGCTCACACAGTAAAGGATTTTCGTTTGTTCTGCACTTTATCAACACTTCACTGAACGCATTCAAATACTTTTAACTAATTCTGACCAAGTGGAAAACAAGGGAATTTACTTTACAGCCAAGGCGATCAAAAGGTACCACTGGCTTCATTCCAAAGCGCGATTAGGATGAGTAGTCCAATTTGCAGTTTTGGTATACAGATGAAGAACACACCTATAAGTGGCACTTCACTCACTGCCTACAAAGATTTTGGTTGTGAGCTCTGAAGGAGCAATTTACCATAACTTTAATGTTTAAGAAACAATTTTGCTTTTATTTAAGTGAATTTAACTGTCTGTTATTAAACTGGCTTTTACTTAGAGCCAAGATGGATGAAAATTGTGAAAGTACTATGTCTACCATCTTTAAAGCTTCTGAATTATGTAATAATTGAAATTAATTGCTTAAAAACTGTGATGTAATTTTAAATCAGATTCAGTAACAGTAAGTTGGTAAAGTGACCACTAAATTTAATTGAAACAATAATAGCTTTTTAAGCAGCAACATGAACTTACGAAAAATATACTTTGTCACAAAGCTTTGATTGAGATACAATGTTTTAAATCGTCTAAAGTTTCACGGAAACTTCTAACCAAAAATGTGTCCAGGAAGCAAAATTCAGTGAGTGACAACTGGAGAACTAATTTAAGAAACTTTTTGAAAATCTACTGTTATTCAAAAGAATGCAAAATAATAAATGACTCTAATATGCTTGCACAGTTATAAGCATAATTAAATTTACAAAAACTTTCTTGCCTCAATTGTTGATGATGTTTTAGTTTCCTCGGAGAATTTTGGTTTCTGCTGATCTGTTAATGTCTTCACATATCGAAGCTGATGGAGTAATATGTCATGAACCACGTTGCTAACAGGAACCATTCTTCTTCAAGTAACCATGGATCAAAATTTCATCTTAGATTATGACCAGAAAATCTTACTTTTAGTGATCCATAATTTTAAGAGATGACATTGCACCATTAATACCACAGCCACACCACATCTCACTTCAACCAACACAGTGTTGCCACTATTAATTTCACCTCTCTTGACATAACAGAATTCAACATCCCTGCCTTTGACTCATGCCTTTTCTACACCTGTACGCCAAGCAGCACTCCTGGGTCACCCAAAAAATCAAATCTAAATCCCTTAGTGCTACCTCACATTTTCTATGTTTTGTTACAAACAGTTAAAAGTAATTGTTCTTCCAAAAAATATTAAGCTATAATTATTACACTGAACATTCATGATAATCATATTATAGTTATTAACAGATAGATATTTATCCCCTTTCATTTAGGTTAATTTGCAGACTTGTTGTCTGCAAAGCTGATACTTCTATACCAATGTTTGTGCTCACAGAAAATTTTTAATTTTTTTCAAAATTTCAAGTTCAGCCTTAGTTGTTACATCACGTATCCCCCATATTTTATTGAGTTATCCTAACAGAATAACTTCAAGGAAATGTATTCCTATGCAACATAACCCAAGTTGAATCAACATTTTAATGGACATGTAAAATATTATATTATATTCAAAATACCTACATATATACAAGATGTATTAAATGATTCATTTTCAATGAGGTTGTGTAGTTGTTTTAAAACAAAGTTTATAAAATCCTGTCATTTCTCAGTTGCTGGGTCAAATGTCTCTTAGATTTTTCTATGTCACCATACATCAACTAATCTAATGCATTTATATAACCTCATACACATAAAATAAGTTTAATTACAAAAATTTCTTTGTAGCTTTTCAAGATGGGAATGCTCCCTAGAGTGTCTCTTCCTCAGAATCCTTTTTAAACTTTTATCACATCTGATTAATTAAGTTAGTCTTTGCTCACTACTCTGAACATCCTTCACATCACTGTTTTTAAAATCTACTTTCACAAACTTCCTGGTTTTCATTTCTTTTCATAGGCTTTCTTGAAAGTACAGTCCATCAGTTTTGAAATACCATAACACTATGTTGTCTTTTTGGTTATAGGTGAAAACATATACAGTAAAGTGACAAAAGTCATTGGGGAGCAATATGCACATTCCCAAATTGCGGTAGTATCATGTACACAAGTTATAAAAGGGTAGTGCCTTTGTACTCAGGTGATTCATGTGAAATGGTTTCCAACGTGATTATGGCGGCAAAGAGGGAATTAAGAGACTTTAAACAACAAATGGTGGTTGGAGCTAGATGAATGGCACATACCATTTCGGAAACCGTTAGGGAATTGAATGTTAGGAGATCCACAATGTGCTGAGAATACAAAATTTCAGGCATTACCTCTCGCCACAGACAACGCAGAGGCCGACGGCCTTCACCTAACAACCGAGAGCAGCAGCGTTTGCCTAGAGATGTCAGTACTAACAGACAAGCAGCACTTCATGAAATAACTACAAAAATCATTGTGGGACATAAGACAAACGTACACCTCATGACACTGGGGCGAAATTTGGCGTTAATGGGCTGTGGCAGCAGACAACCGACGCGAGTGCTTCTGCTTGCAACACGACATCGCCTGCAGTGCCTCTCCTGTACTGGTTGGACCATAGATGACTGGGTAACCGTAGCCTGGTCAGATTAGTCCAGATTCCTGTTGGTAAGAGGCTATGATAGGGTCTGAGTGTGGCTCAGAACTCACGAAACCAACGACCCATGTTGTAAAGAAGGCAGTGTGCAAACTGGTGGCGCCTCCATAATGGTGTGGGCTGTGTTTTCATGGCATGGACTGGATCCTCTGGTCAGACTGTATAGGTTACATTCGGTACCTGGAGACCATTTGTAGTAATTCATGAACGTTACATCCCCAAACATCGATGGAATTTGTATGGATGACAATACGCCATGATGCAACTGTTTACAACTGGTTTGAAGAACAATCTGGATAATTCGAGTGAATTACTTGGCTACCCAGATCCTACCAAACATTTATCGAACATAATCGAGAGGTCAATTCATACACAAAATGCTGCACCAGCAATACTTTCATAATTGTGGACGGCTGTAGAGGTATCTTCGCTCAATATTTCTGCAGGGGACTTCCAACGACTTGTTGAATCTGTGTCATGTTGAGTTGTGCCCTACACAGGGCAAAAGGCAGTCCACAATATTAGGAAGTATCCCATGACTTTTGTCACATCAGTGTAAGTTTTCTCTGAAAATTGAAAAATATATATTTGAATAATAAATTATCACTGTTTCACATTTAAGCTTAATCTCAAATAGATTTATTTTCAAACTTCTCAGACTTCTGTAGGTTTGTATGTCCTCAAATCCACTATACTTCTTATTCCTAGATACTTTTCATACACAGAAAATTCCAAATAGTATACATTAGCATGAAGTAAATTTACAATTTTTAAATGGTCCATTTTAAATAAATTTAACTTGCTTACTTCAGATTAATTTCGCTCGATTTGTCATGAATCTTTACAAGAACCAAGTCACCAGTTTTGAATTTTGGAAATTGCAAATTCTCATCACGTCAATGAATCCTGGTTTCAGCTTGTCTCTGAATCTTGTCTCTTTGTAATTATTTTTTTCTTATTTACACTCGTTCATTGCATGGAGACATTCAAGTAAATCTTCAACTAGCTTTTTCGATCTTTCATTTTTCAGTATCTTTCTCAGAGTGAAACCTATACTTCTGTGGTTTAATGAGTTCATAATTATCTCGAATTATGGCATGTACTTGCTCCAAGAGCATTTTGCTCCAGAAACATAATTTCTTTCTTTACAAAATCAAATAGTTCACAGATAAAACTTCATACAGTACTTACTAACCTGCCTTTCTCTTTGGATCCTACGAATGTCTAGAATTTCTATTGACATCAACCTGCAATATGTATTATGGTTCAATTGTATTTATAATTTTTGGGTGTAAACTGATATTCAGTTGACAGGTATGATTTTTATCTTGTTCGGAAGTTTTTTCCTCCTTCCTATCGCCACATCTTGCATGGTTTTTCTCCCTCTAAGTTACACAGATCTTCATGTTTATTCTTTTCACTTTCCCACAACAAATCCTTTTTTATAACTATATCTTGCCAAAAAATCCATCCTACTTTTACATTACATAAGTCTTTGCATTTTGATCTACTTTCTCTCTTTGTTCCACATCCACATCACCTTTACCGTTCACTTCAGCTACTCCATTCACTTAGACTTGCGTCAATTTGAGGCTACTCAGTGTTTGAGTAACATAGCTAAGAGTGTCTTCATACAATGCTGTTTCCCTGTTATTGTCTATGTTTTTCTTCCCTTCTTCACTACAGCAATATTTACACATGTCACAGCTAATTGCACTATGCTTATTTTGTAGAGGAAGTATAAACTTGTCATCGCTACTGCTAGCACCTGCATTAATTTCTTGATGGATCCCAGTTTTACTTTCTTTAGCTCAAACTGAAGCTAAGAATTCCACTGTTAGTTTGTGTATTTCTTTATCATTCTCAGAGTCCTCTGAGAAAACTCCATTGGAATCATATATATCTTCCTCATATTCAACTTGCATTGACATCAGATTTTCAACATTTTGTAAAACCTTAGCAAATATACTTTTGGCCTTGTATGGTCTTACTTCATCGCATATACTTTCTACTCCACAATCAGTATCTTCCGAATACCTTTCATAAATATGGACTTTTACCTCTACTGAAAACTTATTCCTGTCGGAATGCCTTTCTCGTATTTTCATCTGTGGATCATGTTCATCTTCTCCTTCGAAAATTATCTTCTTTTTGTCAGTGTTAAATTCGAGTTGCCATTCGTACTCTTAGAATGGAATAATATGGTCAAAAGTTATTTGTGGTTGCATCGTAGGACCGTTGCTATTCACAATATACATAAATGACCTTGTGGATGACATCGGAAGTTCACTGAGGCTTTTTGCGGATGATGCTGTGGTACATCGAGAGGTTGTAACAATGGAAAATTGTGCTGAAATGCAGGAGGATCTGCAGCGAATTGACGCATGGTGCAGGGAATGGCAATTGAATCTCAATGTAGACAAGTGTGATGTGCTGTGAATACATAGAGAGAAAGATCCCTTATCATTTAGCTACAATATAGCAGGTCAGCGACTGAAAGCAGTTTATTCCATAAATTATCTGGGAGTACGGATTAGGAGTGACTTAAAATGGAATGATCATATAAAGTTGATCGTCGGTAAAGCAGATGCCAGACTGAGATTCATGGGAAGAATCCTAAAGAAATGCAATCCGAAAACAAAGGAAGTAGGTTACAGTACGCTTGTTAGCCCACTGCTTGAATACTGCTCACCAGTGTGGGATTCGTACCAGATAGGGTTGATAGAGAAGATCCAATGGAGAGGAGTGCGCTTCGTTACAGGATCATTTAGTAATCGCGAAAGCGTTACGGAGGTGATAGATAAACTCCAGTGGAAGACTCTGCAGGAGAGACGCTCAGTAGCTCAGTACGGGCTTTTGTTGAAGTTTAGAGAACATACCTTCACCGAGGAGTCAAGCAGTATATTGCTCCCTCCCACGTATATCTCGCGAAGAGACCATGAGGATAAAATCAGAGAGATTAGAGCCCACACAGAGGCACACAGACAATCCTTCTTTCCACGAACAATGCGAGACTGGAATAGAAGGGAGAACCGATAGAGGTACTCAAGGACCCTCCGCCACACACCGTTAGGTGGCTTGCGGAGTATGGATGTAGATGTAGATGTAGATCAGTTTGCAGTGCCATCTTCCTGCCTTCCTTTGAACTACTTCTGGTAGAGCCTCTTTCAGGTCACTACCTTCCATATTTTCCTCCATTTTCCGATGTTGCAACCTGTCATATAGTTAACGGAGTACCCTAAACCACATAACATCATTCAACTCATTAATCTGCCAGCATTCATTGTCACCATCTGCAAAAACATGTTCGTCACTTCGATCTTCCGATTTATCTTCTTCCTGAACCCATACTGCTGCTTCTCAACCTATTCCTGTCATCTATTCCACATTGTCATCAGTAGTCTGATCTGCCTGAAGTGGGATCGATTCTTCATTTAAACCAGATGTCGTGATGATTATCATGTAATCATTTCAATTTGGAAGCTTGTTTTCAGCATGACTTTGCCTTCCACTCCTGCCCCTAACTTTTCACTTAAAGTACTTCTTGGGCCAATTACAATTTTCCATGCCCATTAGTCCCTCGATCTCTGCGGCAGTTGGTTCTTTTCGTCGTTCTGTACCCTTTAATTTCTAAACTAAGGCGTTGCAGTCATGGGCTGTGCAGCTGGTCCAAGCGGAGGTTCGAGTCCTCCCTTGGGCATGGGTGTGCGTGTTTGTCCTTAGGATAATTTAGGTTAAAAGTATTGTGTAAGCTTAGGGACTGATGACCTTATCAGATAAGTCCCGTTAGATTTCACACACATTTGAACATTCATTTCTAAAATTCCCACGATCACAGTTGACAAAGTTAGCTCAAGCGCACCCTCCCATCTCGTTGGTTTGTGGTCTGTTCTGGCTACACGTTTCAGGTTGTGGAGAAAACGGTTCCCAGATGTATACTTCGCGAGATGATACACCGACAAGCCAAAACTTTACGACCACTGGCCACCACGACATTGTATGCCGCCTGGTGGCGTTGCGAGCACATGACACGGTAGCAAAAGTACGTAAGCGGAGCAGACAAGGACGGAGGATCACCCTAGCGAGGATAGGGGCAACGAATAGGGAAATCCATTGTGAAAAGCGACTTTGACAAAGGGCAGATTATTATTATACAGAGCCTGTGAACGAGTATCTCGAAAACGGCGAAGCTGGTCGAATGTTCACGTGTTACTGTCGTGAGCATCTACAGCGAAACTACCACTAGGCGCTAAATAGTTGGGCGTCCACTATTCTTCACAGAACGTGGGGGTCAGAGACTTGTCTGCTCTGCAAAGTAGGCTAGATGGTGATCTGTGGCATCTCTGCCGAAAGAGGACATGCTGGTGCATGCACAAGTGTTTCAGAGTACACCATTCATTGTACATTGTTGAACATGGAGCTCCGCAGCAGATCACGCCTACGTGTTCACATGTTGACCCAACGACATCGTCAATTACGATTCTAGTGGGCACGGGACCATCGGTTTCGACCGCTGATCTGTGGAAACGTGTCGGTTCTTGAGGTGAATCACACTGCCACTCTAGGTCGATAGTCGTCTCCACAAACGCCGTCATTAAGGTGCACGGTGGTTCGAAACATGCAACACATCACAGACTCTGGTTGGTGGGAACAGTACTACGCTATGTAAGACATTCTCCTGCACTTGCATGGGCCTGCGGTAATAATCGAAGACAGGCTGACAGCTGCGAACCACTTGCATCCCTTCGTGCTTGATGTCTTTCCTAATGCCAATGTAATCTTTCAGCAGTATAATTGTCCGTGTCTCGGAGCCAGAAACGCGCTACAGTGGTTTGAGGAGCATTATAGTGAACTCACGTTGACGTCTTGGCGACTAAATCTGCTTGTTGTAAATCCTATGGAAGCCATCTGGGTCGCTACCAGGCACCATCACCATGCACGCAAATCAGCGCCCTGTTATTTGCTTGAATTACGTGAGCTGTGCGTAGACATCTAATGCTACATACCTCCACAAACATACCAACAAACTGTCGGATCCCTGATAAGCATAATCAGTGACGTATTTCGTTCCGAAGATGGAGAAACAAGCTATTAAGCAGGTGGTCATAATGTTTTGGCTCATCAGTGCTGACCCTGTATTTATACAAGGTTTTGTTAGAAATAATCTGATTGAGTTGACGTCCAATTATTTCCGCACAGAAGAACTCGTTTTATTTACGAATTATGTGGACGTGGCAATGTCGTTTCACTTAGTCATTAAATTATGTAAGTCACACAAAATTCTGTTCCTTATCCAGAAAAACATAGTAGGACTCGACTTCACATCTGTTCACTTATCTCTGTAATCATCGACAACGAAGTTTTGTGTGTGAAAGTGTTGTAACGTGTCTCTAAGTACGATGTAAACATAATCTGCGTGGTTTGACAGATGTCACATTCCATATCTCCACGAAGCTTCGACCAATATTGAACAAGCTACATTGAGAGTTAAATAACTCACTTCCAGCAATTTTATTTACGTAGCGAAAATTAAGAATGGAATGGAAAGAATATAATTTTTAACAACGTACAATCTGAACTGCTGAATTCTTGAGAGAGGGCACAGCAGTGCAACTTATCTGTTTGCTGGTGGAGATATGTGGCGGCTTGTTGAGATGGCGCCGGCTTGTGATGTTGCAGTCACAGCAACTCCGTTCGTCGTAGTTTCTCGGCGAAATATGCTGGTAAGGTCTCTTCTCGGTTATGCTGCAAAATCATCTGCACTGGCGTTTAAAACGCCACTAGCTGCTTAGACGTAATTGTTGGCGACATTCCACAGGTTTAGCATGCGGACGTTTATTACTAGTTATCCACACTAAATCCCCATTTCAGTGTTTTATACACTCTTTGTGATAATTTCCGACCGCGATATGACTGTTCGTCACATTTGCATACGCCTACCTCGATCGCACTTTCACAGTCAGTACAACAGTTCCTGTCCTGATCCACAATTATGATTATATTCACCGCGACAGTTACTGCTTCAAACACTCAACTGTTCATAAGAAGAAGACAAATACAATACACCGTTTTATGGAGCCTTGGCTCTCACTCAAATGGTAACAATAACTATAATGTTTAGTCACGCAAGCATTGTCCGTACCAGTTGAGACACGGTCCATTTAGTAATACTCAAACCGCACGATCTTTCTGTTCATGACGATCATTCCAACTTTCATTGCACACAGCGATGATAATCCCAATCCTCAGTCGCTAAGTTCCACGATTCACAGTCTTGGAAAGTTTTTGCAATTCAAACCAACATTAGACGTCTTGCCATATTGTTGCCCACACACTCACTATAGGCCGATCCACGAAAGATGGCGTCTCGCGGATATCGAGTCACATACGGGAATGGCATTGTTGACGATTCCAAGCGACAACTGCGTTACGCGCATGCGTGTGCTTCCCGCTTGAATGAAGTGTATATGCTGCAAATTATGTCTGTCGCCTCCTAATGCAGGATCTATCACTTACCATCACCATCAGCGATGACAACTCGCAACAAATGAAATAGAAATTCAGTAAACGACTCGTTACGATTGCATTTAATGCCCGCATTAGGTATGGCATTCAGAGCAGAGCGCACAGAACACTACTGAAAGCTCATTGACTGCCGGAGTACGCGTGACGTAGGTGCGCAGAACAAACCTAAACTTGACCGCCATCGTTCCTGACTCCAACTATAACTGAGTAACACTCCCTCACTGTCTGTCACTGCTCATCTGTTCTTTCGACATCGCTCTCTGTGCTTTCAGGTCTACGACTTACGTAGAAGTTCTTCACATCACAATTAAGATTACGAGGATGCATAAAATAAACAAAAGAATCTAAAGTACAGGGTGATTCAAAAAGAATACCACAACTTTAAAAATGTGTATTTAATGAAAGAAACGTAATATAACCTTCTGTTATACATCATTACAAAGAGTATTTAAAAAGGTTTTTTTTCACTCAAAAACAAGTTCAGAGATGTTCAATATGGCCCCCTCCAGACACTCGAGCAATATCAACCCGATACTCCAACTCGTTCCACACTCTCTGTAGCATATCAGGCGTAACAGTTTGGATAGCTGCTGTTATTTCTCGATTCAAATCATCAATGGTGGCTGGGAGAGGTGGCCGAAACACCATATCCTTAACATACCCCCATAAGAAAAAATCGCAGGGGGTAAGATCAGCCTGCATCTCGTGGTCGTGCGGTAGCGTTCTCGCTTCCCACGCCCGGGTTCCCGGGTTCGATTCCCGGCGGGGTCAGGGATTTTCTCTGCCTCGTGATGGCTGGGTGTTGTGTGCTGTCCTTAGGTTAGTTAGGTTTAAGTAGTTCTAAGTTCTAGGGGACTGATGACCATAGATGTTAAGTCCCATAGTGCTCAGAGCCATTTGAACCATTTTTGGGTAAGATCAGGGCTTCTTGGAGGCCAGTGATGAAGTGCTCTGTCACGGGCTGCCTGGCGGTCGATCCATCGCCTCGGGTAGTTGACGTTCAGGTAGTTACGGACAGATAAGTGCCAATGTGGACTCTCCGTACAGTTGATTGTGGAATTTGCAGCTCTCTGCTAGCTCTGCGAGTCGATTTTCCTGGGCTGCGAACAAATGCTTGCTGGATGCGTGCTACATTTTCATCACTCGTTCTCGGCCGTCCAGAACTTTTCCCTTTGCACAAACACCCATTCTCTGTAAACTGTTTATACTAACGTTTAATACACCACCTATCAGGAGGTTTAACACCATACTTCGTTCGAAATGCACGCTGAACAACTGTCGTCGATTCACTTCTGCCGTACACAATAACACAAAAAGCTTTCTGTTGAGCGGTCGCCATCTTAGCATCAACTGACGCTGACGCCTAGTCAACAGCGCCTCAAGCGAACAAATGTACAACTAAATGAAACTTTATAGCTCCCTTAATTCGCCGACAGATAGTGCTTAGCTCTGCCTTTTGTCGTTGCAGAGTTTTAAATTCCTAAAGTTGTGGTATTCATTTTGAATCACCCTGTATTTCTTTATTGAAGCAATAACTAGAAAATACCGGGTGATCAAAAAGTCAGTATAAATTTGAAAACTGAATAAATCACAGAATAATGTAGATAGAGAGGAACAAATTGACACACGTGCTTGGAATGACATGGGGTTTTATTAGAACCAAAAAAATACAAAAGTTCAAAAAATGTCCGACAGATGGCGCTTCATCTGATCAGAATAGCAATAATTAGCATAATAAAGTAAGACAAAGCAAAGATGATGTTCTTTACAGGAAATGCTCAATATGTCTACCATCATTCCTCAAGAATAGCTGTAGTCGACGAATAATGTTGTGAACAGCACTGTAAAGCATGTCCGGAGTTATGGCGAGGCATTGGCATCGGATGTTGTCTTTCAGCATCCCTAGAGATGTCGGTCGATCACGATACACTTGCGACTTCAGGTAACCCCAAAGCCAATAATTACACAGACTGAGGTCTGGGGACCTGGGAGGCCAAGCATGACGGAAGTGGGGGCTGAGCACACGATCATCACCAAACGACACGCGCATTCCAAGCATGTGTGTCAATTTCTACCTCTCTATCTACATTATTCCGTGGTTTGTTAAGTTTTCAAATTTATACTGACTTTTTGATCACCCAGTACATTCACCCCTCAGAGAAAAGGAAATAAACTGTAGTCATACCACCAAACACAGCCATGCTACACCATCGAAGATGTGAATACTTAGTCTAAGAAAGCAGAAGAAATGATAGAAAAAAAGAGAGAAAAGAAATTACGTATCTTCACAATGTATATAATTGTTCCTAAAGTTTCTCTGGTCGCGGGATTCGCAACAACGCTCGTCATTCTCCACTCTTTCTAAGAATTAATAGAAAGTTTTATATCTAGTCCCGAGGTAACTTTTCGAGTAGTCTGGCAGTTGTTTCCATAACTATTGCGCTATCTCTGATTCAGAATGTTTATCCTCGAGATACACCAGTCTTTTAACCCATCCTTCATAGTAATATTTCATGAAAGCTCTTCCATTATCTGATATCTTTGCGACAACGAATTCGCACTGCCAATTATCTTGTTTTTGGATGGACCAAAACTCTTCCAAAAACAGATTTTTGAATTCAGGGAATTCCATCTCCGTTGTATATAAATTCAAGCTCCAGTCTTAGCATTAATACCTATGTTAATTTTTTCTTCATCAGTCTTGCCACCCGATAACACCCATTTCCAATTTTTTTATGAAATCCAACGTGTACCAGCTCCCTTGCCTCTTTTGACGATCGTACCTTTCCCTCCCACTCAATATATTCAACTTTTGTACAACCATTTGTATACAACTATACAACTCGTCCTACTTAGTAACTGTTAACGTAATGATTCAACTTCATTACATAATTTTGTGGCAGTACTTCCTCGAGTTTCTTACTTTACGCAGTTTCCTACACTGCATTTTAATGCTACAATGTCTGCACTTGTTTCGTCTGTAATTTCGGTCCCAGCACAGGGTACTGTACTTTAAGGTTTAACATAGGTTATAACATTTTTTCGGTCCTCTGTTTCTTGGAATCGAACCTGTTGTTAATACTAGCAATTTGATTTACTTCAGTCACATCTTCCCTTATGGAACCTATGGATTCGTTGAGTTCAGTAATTCTTTGTCTTCATGTGTTCAAAGTATAGAAATTTGTTTTTATCTTGCCTGAAAGAGTTGTACCGAAATCAGATATCATTTTTCCAACCTTATTGCTTTCAGATTTCATATTAGTTTCCAATTTACTATTATTTTCTTTTATCTGCATTTCTAATCCACCAATTTCAGCTTTCATCTGAGTAGTTAATTTGCATATACTACACCCATATTACTATTAAAAGTGATCGTGTTGCAAGCCATGTTTTTTAACAATTCCGTTATTGCAGAATCGGATGCTTGCTGTTCTACTCCCAACGATCGATTCAGTTCCACATTTTCCTGTTTTAATTATCCAAACACCAGCAGCCAGGACAGACAGAACAATGAAATCAGGTTGCTGTCCATCAGCCAATGCCAAAGCGTCAGCAACGTCAACAGTGGCACCACTACCGCAGTCAGTGCTTCCACCTGTTAACAAGAGGGATGTCACACAGGCTCCCACCACACGACTGATCCATATACTTTTTATGCCACGCCCGGCCATCGACGCCCCTCCATATGTCTCGATGTGTCCTCGTTACGGGGTCTTTTGCAACTGTCAGCACATGGAAACGGGATTTAAACCTCCAGGACCAACCCATTAGTGTGTCGTCACTGCTGGGCCATCAGATGACGCACAACCTATGTCAGTCGTCGCCGCATCTGTGATTCTATCTCCACCAGGCAACAAACTAACAACGGCTGTTTTAGAGTCCAATCTGGGCACACGGACACCGCCTCACTGCTACGACGCCACCTGGCAGCGATTAGCTGCCATCTGCCAGCATGCTGTGGTAGCCAGGCCACTGTTACCATCCGCAGGGAACATCTGCACTTGTATGCCTGCACCAACATGCTGGGGTCCGAGGATAACCTCCTGTCGCCTGTAGTCAGCGTGTTACAATTGTTCTGAACCTTATCTGTTCGTCTCTGAGCCATGCGAGTGCATATATTGATGATTATTATGCTACCTATTTTTTCTCAGAGAATTGTATGACTTCTCTGGCTGGCCGAGAGAGGGCATGGCTGAGGAAAGGGATCAAAGCTGCTCTGGCATGTGGAGAAGTGTCTGACTATGGACAGTTTTCCCTGTGGCTGCTGGCTGGTCACAACATTGGGAGTCGGTTTGGCCAGTGATTGTGTGTGTGAGGCCACCCGATGGACTTGGATATATGTTGGTGGTGATTTTGAAGGGGCACTGATTATATGGATTTCTCTCTCAGAAAGAAAGACAGCCTGAACTTATTAATGTTCGTCAGTTTGGTAACGAATGTGCACTGGTTGTAGCTGAGAAAAGATTGCAGAGTGAGCAATTTGTGAATCTTACAATCCCTGTGTTGTCAAAACTGGTTAACGAGCCTTATTTGTGATGAGTAGATATAAGTTGCTAAAGCAATAAAGGTGATATGGCACTTTGGCTTTCCTGGCAATACTCTTTTCTTCCGAGTCGAATTAATAAGACTTAGGTGACTAATTGGATATACGTGCTTCCCAGGATAAGTCGTCTTACAGA
Organism: Schistocerca americana; assembly: GCF_021461395.2. Lineage (NCBI taxonomy): Eukaryota > Metazoa > Arthropoda > Insecta > Orthoptera > Acrididae > Schistocerca > Schistocerca americana. Next base: position 852,510,140 of record NC_060120.1, read on the forward strand.
ATTTAAGAGTGTATATTTTAAGCCTACGTTTAATTGTGTGTTTTATCTGTTGTAGTACTAGCCACTGTTGTATGGCCTATAATTACTGTTGTTTTGAGAGCTTTGCTGGCCAGACATTCAACTCCAATTAATCTGATGTTATTACAGGCGATAGGTTTGTGAAAGGCTATTGGCTGGGGGTCAGGCAGTTCACTGTAAATTTTGAATTGTCATTAACATGCAGAAACAATCTATGGTGACTGGATTTTGAGCGACCTTCCATCAGAAATAAAATTAATTTTACTCTTTGCCCTTGTTTATGTAGGACGTTTAACACTCAGATCGCTGAAGCTCAACATTTCACCAGCTTTGGTACTTCTGTTTTATTTCTTCTGTTCATAATATGGTTTCTTAAAGCTGTAAGTTGGCACTTCCGCAGTTTGAGTAATCTCGAATTTCAGCGACATTGCCTTGCATGTATAAGTATTTCTTTTAAAATAGTATTCCTTGGACAACTGTCACTGAATAAAAGTGAGTTTCGATTACTGCAGATGCTTCAGCGGATAAGTCCTTGTGCTTTCTTTGAAACTGATTGTGCGTTCGTTAAACTGTTTTTTATTTTGGCTCCACATTGACTAAAAATTTTATAAGTGTAGTATCTTCTAAATGCGGTCGCCTCATGAGCTATCTTGGCAAACAATGATTATTATATAAATTGCACTGCCTTCTGATTCCTTCGATTCCCTTCTGCGAATTCACTTATACAGTTTAGAATTTTTTTTTTTTTTTTTTGCAAGCTAGCTTACGGTGGGCACAGTTCTCCATCTGCCAAACGACTAAAGGTCGTAACCACACACCCAAGAGGTGCCACATTTATCAATAGCGCAAGGAAATCTGACATTCGTAGTTAGTGGCCACTGTGTGGAGCACCTAATGAGTTGACTAACTTGACATAAAATTTATTTAATGCTTTCAATCCACAACAAAATAAATGACATCGTAGGGAATGAGAATGGATGTCACTGAAAAATTAATAACAAGGACCTACGGTATCGCAAAGAGATTTATAAACTAATATCAAGGCTAAGAGAAAACAGACGTATAAACAGAAACTTCAGCTGTACAACATTTCATTAACAGGAACACAGGTTGGGTGGCAATAGACTTGGGGGAACTACTGTGAGTGGAAGATGCAAATTTGGAAATTTGTGGTAAGATCTTATGGGACCAAACTGCTAAGGTCATCGGTCCGTAAGCTTACATACTACTTAATGTAATTTAAACTAACTTACGCTAAGGACGACAAACACACCCATGCCCGAGGCAGGACTCGAACCTCCAACGGGGGAAGCCGCGTGGACCATGACAAGGCGCCCAGACCGTTCAGCTACGCCGCGCGGCGAAGAGTGCCAATCTAGGCAAGCACGCTCTGCTCTATCGTTCCACTGATTGGTCTCTTGCATCAAGATATAATTAAGCGTGCAGTGGACACTGGGAGTGACTACTGCGAGCACAATGATACTATATAAAAAAAAGATGGCCATGAAAACAATTGATGGGCTTCTGCATTTGTCGAAGCTGCGCAAAGTTACCAACATGACCGATGAAAGGCGAGATGGTGTCGTGTGGGTGTGGGCTCTGCTGAAGCTGCCAGGATCAGTGGCTCGTCGTATTGCGGGAGATGATTGTCTCTCGCCCAAGAAAATATGAAGTTTCGCCTGGGTGTCTGGACGTCTTTACATCTAACAATTGTCTCCGTAGTAACGGAACAGCTCTAGCGGCTGTTCTCCCTCCCCCCCCCCCCCTCCCCCCGATGTTCTTGAATAAACCTATCATGGCCCAGCAGTGGTTACTGCGCCAATCATGTTTTCTAGCAAGGAGACCGATCTTCCTTAACCAATCACTGCAGTGCAGTACACATTCTGTTCTCCAAAAAAAACAGCACACGATGCCTTGAGGTCCTGCAGCCAAACCTCGAGCGCATTTCACAAGATGGGGTAGGTTTCCAAGTGAAAACAAGCTCTGTCCTGTCCATATAAAACAAGCTCTGTCCTGTCGATATAGTGGGCGCCGTTTTGGCGAGGCGCAGTGGCGTATAAGAAAGGCAACATTCGGAGCAATTCGTTATCCTATCTCACAAGCTACACTGTTGTATTAAACACATTAGCCGGGCGTCAGCCCAACGCCACTTTAGCTGGACCCGCACATGGGATGGGGAGACCAGACTCCCACACCACGTCCACTCACTAATAAAATGGTTAGGCCAGCATCAGTATGCTCGGTGCCACCAGTTTCTAAAGACGTGTCATTTTGCATTCAGCCACGGCATTCCCACCCTCTTGCTTGGTCGCCAGCGAAACAAGGCCGACCGCCAGAATGGCAGCCCATAAACTACTGCCCTGCAGGGTCCACGGCCAGTTTCGGTGACTACAGTGGCGGGCTAGCAATGAGAAGGCTCCGCGAACTCGCTTGTTGTTCGGGGAAAGTTCTAAAGCTGCCCCTAATGCAATGATCACCTCCAGCGCCCAAAAGCCTGTCCCTATAGCCGAGTTTAATTCTACTACTGCTATTCAAGTCATGGAAGTACTGTGAGGTCAATATTTGGTTTACCCTAACCCTAACAGTCCATCAGATTACTATCAATCAGGGAAAATATAAATACACCAAAGGCGAATGAAATTGTATAATAATCACCGAAACAAAATGAAAGGGGAAGTGCCTGATAGGTAGTACCACGGCAATGGCTTTCCCAGAAGGCAACGTCGTCTTTCATTACTCCTCACTCACAATAGCTCATTTTTCGCTGTTAGTGGCTCACTTAAGGCAAGGTGTAGTATGACAACACAAGGAGAATGTACAATTTTGGTAAACATTTTTGGAATACAGTGATCAATAGATTATTATATTTTGACTAACGTTCAGTCTTGATCACACCATTTATGTTTCAATGCTATAGGTAACCGGTTTCGGCTATTTTTACATAACCATCATCAGGCCCATGGCTCCCTTAGGGTGGTAGGCGGAGCTCTCCTCAGCTGCTACGATCAGTTAACTTCGTAGCAGCTGAGGAGAGCTCCGCCTACCATCCTAAGGGAGCCATGGGTTTGATGATGGTTATGTAAAAATAACCGAAACCGGTTACCTGTATCATTGAAACATAAATGGTGTGATCAAGACTGAACTTTAGTCAAAATATAACAAGGAGAATGTCTCAATTAAAACATCATAACAGTCTTAGTCGTGCTGAAGCCAGAAAGGCCAGAGATCATAGAGGCGAATATTGCCAACCTCGAAGCCAATTTTTCTCTCATACCTCAAGTGAGGCTCATTCATTGACAGGGATACCCACGTGCGGACACACATCCTCTCCTCCAGTTTCAAGAAAGTTGAGCACTGCTGGGTGTTGCCATTGTCAGTTCCATGGACCACACCATCCGCAAACATCCAGACTTAATTCCCTAACAATGCATAGTTTAACTGTGCCCAGTGCAAACACGTACATTCACTAGAAGCAGCCTTACAAAGGATATTCCTCCCTATGTGGAAAGATAGCACATACATTCAGTATCCCTGAGCAAAGACAAGAGACAGCCATAGTGTCTTGTCTAATGTCCTTTCACCTTGATTCATTCATGAAACTTGACTATTATAATACATGGAGGACTCACTTGTGTAGCTAGATTTACAAAACGTGTGTCACAATTTGTACAGGAAAAATGTATTGTATTACAAAATTAACAGTAAGTGAACGACTGGTGAGGATACATACGAAAATAAATTATCCAGGGCACACAAAAGAAAGAAAAAACAAATGAAATCTGATAGTAACATTACATGAAAACACAAAACTAGGAATGTTTATAGCAGGGACTGACTGCCAGTGGCCAGTTGTGGTTTAGTGGTTATCAAAAGAAAAATGAGACGTATTTAAATCTATGGCAAAGAAGCAAATAGACAAATATAGTGTGTAATGTTCATCAGTGAAATATATGACGAGAAGAACTAAGTGTCACCGAATATGAGCTACGGCTAATAAAAGATTTTGCCTGAACTTTCGCAACTTTGTTAATATGAAGCCATCGCAAAACTGTACGAGGTTAAAGTAAAGCATGATTTCCATTTATTTTGTTGTTACTGATGTGGTGAATCAAATAAAACACGTCCCAGATGTGTATCCACAGTAGTTTTTCAGAACATCCAGAGAAGCAAAGATTATTATACAAATAAATTTGTTTACTTTCCATTAAGAATGTAGAAACGTTTCTGTCATTGTTGGCAACCGTTAGTGAATTGTTTCAGTCGTTTCCTAACCTTGGAACGAGTTAGTTTTCTGTATTGCTCAGTGAAATAACATAATAACAACAGTGTATTTAAGTGAAACCACATAGTAACTCTTGCAGTTAGTAGATTATTTATGACATAGGGATGCCTCTCAAATTTACGACAGAGGAATGCACCTATATGGTGTTTATTTATGGCAAATGTGATGGTAATGCTACAGCTGCAGAATATTGAGTACATTATTCAACTCGGAGGATTCCGAATGCACGAAACATTAGCAGAGTATTTCGAATGTTATGGGAGACATGTTCTCTGCCTAGCATTCGTAATTAGTACGAGCGAGTGCTCGATTTGTGAAGACGATGATGAGCATACTATGGATGCTGTTCTACGTAGCCCGGGTACCAGTACACGACGTATCTCTCAACGATTAGGCATTTCACAACCTAATGTATGGCGTACCCTGAAGTACAATAATCTGTATCCATGCCATAAACAACAAGGGCATCATTTACATCTGGGAGATCCTGCCCTCCGCTTGGAGTGTGCAACTGGTTAAATACTAATCCGCACTTACACAAATACATTTTATTTACTGATGAGGCACAGTTTGCTCGAGATGGTATAAACAATTCACATAACGAGAACATATGGTCTGAAGCAAACCCACATGCAACAGCGCAACGCAATTTCGGGCAGCGATTTAGCGTAAATGTGTGGTGTGGTATAATCAACACACACTTTATTGGGCGATTTTTCCCTGGACATCTAACTGGTGAGACGTATTTACAATTCCTTCAAGGCCGGCCGGTGTAGCCGTGCGGTTCTAGGCGCTTCAGTCTGGAACTGCGTGACCGCTACGGTCGCAGGTTCGAATCCTGCCTCGGGCATGGATGTGTGTGATGTCCTTAGGTTGGTTAGGTTTAAGTAGTTCTAAGTTCGAGGGACTGATGACCACAGATGTTAAGTCCTATAGTGCTCAGAACCATTTGAACCATTTGAATTCCTTCAAGAAGAAATGCCCCGCTTACTCGAAAACGTTCCACTTGCTACGTGATTGTAAATGTATTTTCAACATGACGACGCGCCTCCACATTTCATCAACGCCGTTGCTATACATTTAAATGAACATTTTCCCCAGAAATGAATTGGTCGTGTTGCTACATGTCTATGGCCACCCAGATCGCCCTATTTAAAAGCAACAGATTTTTGTGTATGGGAATGGATGAAAGACATAGTTCATGAGGACAAATTCAATACATATGAGGTTTTACTTGTTTGCATTATGAATCCAATAGACGAAATTAAGAACAACCCCGTGAAACTGAAACGACCAACAAAATCTTTTCATATATGTGCAGCTGAATGCACTGAACTCGGTGGAGACATTTTTGAACATTTATTGTGAATGTATTGTGAAACTGTACGTACACTGTACAGCTTCCTTAACACTGAGCTTTGTTTTCTCCAGTTTAACATGAATTCACATGTGCTATGGTATTAAGAAAAGGAGATTGTTTGACACCTTCATACAGATTCAGTCAACGTTATTACCATCATTTTCCAAAATTAAATTCTTTACAACTTCTGTTGAAAACTTTGTGCTATTGTCTGGAATTTAAAAAACAAATTGGGCCAAGTAGTTAATAAATTAAAAAATTTACGAAATTATGTCTTTGCTTCTCTGAATGTTCTGGAAAACTACTGCAGATATAAGTCTGGGACATGATTTTCAGATTCATCAGATCACTAACAACAAAATAAATGGAAATAGTGCTTTACTTTAACCTCATACACTTTTGCAATGGCTTCATATTAGCAAAAAGGCTAAATTTCAGGCAAAATCTTTTACTAGCCGTAACTCCACAAGTAATCATTTTCGGACCTTTTTATATGAACTTTTTCTTTAGTTTTACTTGTGGAATAACATGTTAAATATTTGGATACCTTCATGAATCACCCTGAATAGTGTAAGTCATATCATTGTAGCTCAGTTAGTAAGATGATTGTGATATAGTGGCTACATATATTATTATTATTATTACCAGTGTTCATTTGTCTATAAATACCCATTACACAACAAAACCTGACATAGTTGGTATCATGGTCAGTTGGGTGAATCATTCCACCCAGTTCCCTCTTTGATAGGACCCCCCCCCCTGTTCCCTCTTTGATAGTACACAGTGTTGCCAAGATACTGTGTCTGTGGCTTACTTCAAGCACAGGGGATATAATTTTAGACATGCCTTTGGAAGCAGGCATGGACATGTGTCTCATGCTGCCATAAGCCAATTCATGCTGCATGATAGGCGTAATCCCAAGCAACTATTCTATATATTTTGTTATCTTACATTTAAACTTCACCTCCTTAATAGCAGTTATCCCCATAAAAACTAATGTCATTCGTGTCATGCACATCCTTTATATAAACAATGCAATAGGGGATAGGGTTTTTTGTAAATAACAACAACAACGATGCATGGTAACGAATATTTTTATTTATTCAATTCATACAGATACTACCTGATTATCTGAGATACAGTTCAGTTCTTGAGATACGATTAAGTTTTTGAGATGCAGTTCAATTCTTGAGATACAATTTTACTCTGATATTTCAATGCAGAGATACTTTTTAACTTATGCACTACAACAGTAACACTGGCTGAGAATATTTTTTTCAATTTTTTCCAGTAGTACTGGATGATAATATTTACATTTTTTTATAAATCTATGCTAAAAACTAAAGCAGAGGTACTTTTTTAATTAAATTCCACAGTTCCAATAGCATAGGTTGAACAGTAATTTGATGGACTGTGTACACTTAGAAACTAATTAGTCTTGGACAGCTAGCAGCAGGTGAAACTTAAAAAAATATTCTATTTATATGATGCACATGGTGCATAGGTAAATAAATGTACACAGTACACATATGCTGGTTATGAATAAATAAATATACAAATATTTTTTGTTGATGTTTTTTCAACTTCCTTTATTTTTTTCCACATATATATATATATATATATATATATATATATATATATATATATATATATATATATATATACTCGTTTTATGATTTTTCCAAACATGGTATTTGTATACAGACATACACACACACACACACACACACACACACACACACACACACACACACACACACACACACACACACACTCTTTTTCACAGATTCTCTAAGTGTCACTCAATCAGAGTTCCCCCTCTCCCTCCCATTCTCTCGCTAAAAGTGAGTGGTGTGAATCGCAAATGACCCTTTTATCATCATGAGGTGACAGGTCGATTTTAGACTGTAGCACAGTGTACACATTGTGTCCTTTCGATTGAATACTAGTTCCCATACCATATGCGATGGTTGCAGTACAGCACTGTGAACACCATTGTACAGGCACCGCAAGTAGTCTTCGAGCGAGAGGGCTCTTGATGCCAAAAGACATACACCCTTAGCCCACCTCTGGGTGGCACCTTCCAGTATGCAATAAACATACACTTTTGCTCTCAATGCCATATGACAGACACCCTTAGCCCACCTCAGGGTGGTACCTACCAGAGTGCCATATGTATACATTTTGATAGCAGACCTACAAACTTCACAATCAGCAATCCTTTTGCCTCGTCTTTCATAAGCCCAATAACCTAATTGTCTTGTGGAACAATACCATAAGCATTAGCGGCTTGGCTGCATATGAGGATGTGTCGAATTCATTACCATAGTACCATATTACTGCATATGGATCACAGTTATTTACCCAATAGATGAAGCTATCTGTATCCATATTATGTAATTCAGGAACTGTGAAATGAGTTTTCACAAACTCATAATGAAAGCGGTACATGTTGAGTGTGGATGGGTCTACTATGCACAGCCCCATATAAACAGGTTTCATTAAATCTAGTGCAGTCTTTACCATCCCCACAGCAACAAAATTCCTATTTAATATGGTGACCGACTTAAAATTTCATCTGGCAATGCATTTTCTTACGCTCCAACGCCCTTCCCATTCAGTTCTAATCGAAATTTCACGGCGTTCCCTCAAATTCTCCATTGTTTTATCGAAAGTTGAATTATTCATTAATTTATAAAAATCTTTCTCAAAGTCACACGTCACGGGAGCTCTCTGTCTCGTATTCAGATCGATATACTCCTTCAACCAGGGGGACTGCTTGAAGGAGATAGCCTGAGTGATTCTAACCAGCTCCTCCTTTATCCTCAGCAGGTATTATCCTCTACATGCATTGGTAAATACTCCCTTATCGAAAAGGCATTGAGACACCTTAAGCAAGTATGCTTTTCATTTTCATGTTTACTCAACTGAGAGGAGTCAGGATATGTCTGATCCAAACATAACGATAATTGCTTTTCTCCTCATTTTTCTCATTGGAGAACAGGAGCGTGTTCACATGCAACTTACGCCTAAAGGCAAATTTTGAGAAATGAAGGGGTCTCATGACTACAAGTTGATCCTGCTCATCTGTCTTTCATTGCTCCCAGCCATAAACATGAACTGATATACCGGTATTCTGGGTCTAAAATTTAGGTATGTCTTGAATCTTCGTGGGGAACTAGACACCATCGAAGTTATAACACCTCTGAATATTATCACCTATGCGATATGCACCAGGACGCTCAGAATGATTTCTTTAATTGTAATTTCTCTCGCAAGCCAGGATTGACCAAGCAAAACAAGCGTCATCCTTTTTATTTTCGACATTAATGCATTACTTCTTGGCTACTATATCTTTAGAAAGCTTGATATAACTGGACTCTCCATTTACTGGATCATAGACAAGTGTATGGATGTCCAGGTGTAGTATTCAGCTGAATGCTTTAGCTGACCCTTTATTTTCTCATAAAATGGGGCCAGCATAGTTCTCAAGGTTGTCTCACGAACCCAGAACCCACTTGCTGATTAATGTGCTCCGCGATATTACGCCATTATCCCCCCCCCCCCCCCCCCCCGCAAAATATGAAGTCTTGTCTCTTCAATGCCAGAGGCATGTTCAGGAGGGCTCAGCAGTTTTATGCACAGTACTGCACCGCGTTTAATGGCGGGATACCACAGACCATTACAACTTTGAGCAGCTCCGTTTCCACGACAGGAAGGCATGCTCTTAGAAATCCAACAGGGTCTCAGTGCCCTCCTGCCGGATTCTCGATTCTAGTGAACGAGATTCGCTCCTCAAAGGCGTCCGCGATCACAGAGTATTCTAATTGCTGTAAGGAGTATCCTGCTCAGACTCCCATTGTTGCAAGAACATGCTCATATTATTTTAAATTTGTCTTTTCTATGGTGCCTTGCATACGTTTCTCTTTCATTATTTCTGTCACCATCTCACTCCTTACTCTTGAAGCACACAAGCAGTTTTATTAGCTGTGTGGAACATACCGTAGTCATGGACACCTAACCTGTGTAGAATATGTTTACTAGTTTTGAGCACATAATGAAGGTCTTACAACATACTCCAGCACGGTTTTACCCTTAAAAATCATGTTTGATAGGAAATCAACTAATTTCACTTCTGAACTCATAGAATATTCTGCACACAAACCAATCACAAAGCAATAGAGAGAAGAAATTATGAGGAAAATTTTGAAAAAGAAGGAGAGGTAAAAAAGTGACATGATTGAAAGACAAAGGCAACCAAGTTTAAAGTAAGAGATCCATCTTCAAGATCTGTGAAAGATCTAAACTGATGACTGCAGAAATGGCAGAGTTTTTTGGCATTTACATAGAGCCTTTTGAGGCACTGTACAAGCCATGCTCAATGGCATAAACATTCATTTAGTGGAAATCTAAAAAGTTTTTTATGGTAAGGAACATAACTAAATTCAAACCATACAAGCAAAGCACATAAAAAGTACAGGAAAAGTTCTTCACTAATCACAACTTACTAAAATCGAACGTCAATTCATGTGATATATGTGTGAGTTGAAACATTTTACCTTGTGATATTTTATGTATAAACTCTTCACTAACAATAAGTTACTGAATTTTAATGTAAAGGTGTGGTGTGATTTGCCAAATTTTATTCATTTACGCACAATTGCAAAAACCCTCAGGGGGCCATACAATCTTCGAATGTTATGAGCTTAATGAGTATATGACCTCAGGGTAACTAGCTGCATGTTCCACTTATTTAATTTCTGAGGTTCATTATTACACTATGTATCCTATTTATCTGATACAGTTATCTTGTCCTGTCTGTCCACCCTCTACCCGCCATTTTCTTTTCTTTTGTTATTGTTTGGTATATTTCTGATATTCTCATGTGCATTAAGCAATATTATCATAATTTATTTATTTATTTATTTATCTTACAGATCGAAACATGTATTTAACATGCATGGGCAATGATACAATAATTACATGTAGATTATTGATGCACAATATAAATAGATTACATGCTATTAAGTAAAGGATCATTCAAGTATATTTAACATAGCATTCCTGAGGTCAAATCATCTCAGCACCATACTGTATGGGCACTTCAATATAAACCATTTTTTTAAACTCATTTTTAAAAATTCTACCAGAAAGCTGTTTCAACTTGTTTGGCAGAGAATTATAAAATATTGCTCCCTTAAGGAATGGGGTATTTTTTGTTAGATTCAATCTTCTGCTCACTATATGAAAGTCTGATTTGTGTCTTGTATTGTAATCATGGATTTCCATATTCCTGTTTATCACTTTTTCGCCTTTTTTCACTAATAATTCTGGAAACATCCCCCAGGCTGTGGCTAAGCCATGTCTCTGCAGTATCCTTTCTTTCAGGAGTGCTAGTTCTGCAAGGTTCGCAGGAGAGCTTCTGTAAAGTTTGGAAGGTAGGAGACGAGATACTGGCAGAAGTAAGGCTGTGAGTACCGGGTGTGAGTCGTGCTTCGGTAGCTCAGATGGTAGAGCACTTGCCCGCAAAAGGCAAAGGTCCCGAGTTCGAGTCTCGGTCGGGCACACAGTTTTAATCTGCCAGGAAGTTTCATGTAAGCGCACACTCCGCTGCAGAGTGAAAATTTCATTCTGGAAACATCCCCCAGGCTGTGGCTAAGCCATGTCTCTGCAGTATCCTTTCTTTCAGGAGTGCTAGTTCTGCAAGGTTCGCAGGAGAGCTTCTGTAAAGTTTGGAAGGTAGGAGACGAGATACTGGCAGAAGTAAGGCTGTGAGTACCGGGCGTGAGTCGTGCTTCGGTAGCTCAGATGGTAGAGCACTTGCCCGCGAAAGGCAAAGGTCCCGAGTTCGAGTCTCGGTCGGGCACACAGTTTTAATCTGCCAGGAAGTTTCATGTAAGCGCACACTCCGCTGCAGAGTGAAAATTTCATTCTAGATGTTATTTTACCACAGACATGATCTATTTGCTGATTCCACGAAAGTCTGTCATCTATATATATCCCCAGAAATTTGCATTCTGAACAGGTATTTTCCTGAATGTCCTCATTTACAACAGTATTTTTATTTGAGCCACTTGTCTTAAAATAAATGAAATTAGTTTTGTTAATATTGACCCTCAGGTTTTCTTTTTCAAAATGTGTTTGGGCTTTTTCAACAAAATTCTGTACCACAGAATTTAGGCCATCATTACTACGTACTCAGCAAACTCCAGAGGTGTCATCAGCATATGTAGTAATATGACTGGTGTCTAATACTTTTGGGAAATCATTCACGTAGCAAATAAACAAGAAGGGGCCCCAAGATAGAGCCTTGTGGCACACTAAAATTTATATTTCTTATCTTTGATCTTCTTTTTTCGATTACCTCTCCATTATCATACACAACTTCTGTGCATTGTTGTCTATCTTTAAGGTAAGATTCTATTAAAACAAACAGTTTCCCACTGACACCATTACAAGCAAGTTTACTTAAAAGAGCACCATGATGGACTCTGTCCAACACTTTGGAAAGATCTAAAAAGACTCCTGCCGTTTTGTAACCCTCATTTATTTTCTCCATCAGACAGTGTACAAACTGTACTGCTGCAGATATGGTGCTCCGACCACTTCTAAAGCCATGTTGGAAATCTGTTAAGTTATTCGTATTATAGTGCTCAATTAAGATTTCTAGCATTATTTTTTCAGTTAATTTACTGAACACTGAGGTTAAGGCAACTGGTCTGTAGTTCTGTGGTTGTTTTCTTTCCCCTTTTTTATATAAAGGTTTAACTATAGCAAGTTTCAGTTTCTTTGGAAACACACCTTCTTCAAGTGCACAATTTATTAGATGGACTAATGGACTGGCTAACTCACCCTTGCATTTTTTCAGAAGAAAAGGAGAAAATTCATCCCATCCAGCTGATCTTTTATTTTTTAGGCTGTCAGTTAGCTGTGTTACGTCCTTGATGGTTACTGTAGGTAGCTTACAAGAGTCCCGTTCCTTTTCCTTATCATATTTAAACTCCCTCTCTTGTTTGATACATGTATCATTTTCAATAGCATCTATAAAGTAATCATTAAATATATTGCTAACTATATAAGGATCAGAAAAATTATCATTATGTATACTTAACTCTATATTATTAATTTTAGTTTTTGAATCAGTGTTCCTCATATCATTAACTACTGCCCAGCACGACTTCGAGACACAGTCAGAATTTATGATCTGTTTGCTAATATGTTCTACTTTCCTTCTCCTTACTTCCTTGCGATACTGATATTTATAGTTTTTATAATCCTCTTTACATAAATCAAGACTGGTTTCTCTGTGTAGCTTATACATATACTCCATTCCTACATTGAGTCTTTTCGTTTTTTCATCCAGTTTTACACATTTGACTACTGGAGGTTTATTTTTATTTACATTGATCTTCTTTGCCGGGATAGTAATATCTATATGTCTAGTTAAAATTTTTACAAATACTTCCCATTTGCTGTGAACTCCTCTTTCTCTATAAACTGATTCCCAAGATTCTTGACCCAAAGTTTTCTTTAGCAAGGTGATGTATTCAGAAAATAATCTTCTATTCTCAAATTTTTTGTTTTGTTTAAGTTTATTAAGACAACCAATCACTAATAGTTGTCCTATATGTGCCCGTTCACAGTCTGTGCTGACACAACATTTTCATAATTGGTCATTACATGCTCTATGCACCTGCTGCTTGACTCAGTTATTCTAGTGGGCACATGACCAAGTAGATCTTTAATATCATAGGATCGTACGCAGTCTTGTAAACCTTTGCATTCTTGGCTGTCGCTTAATGTGTTTATATTAAAGTCTCCTAACATTATAATATTTACTGTATTGCCACCCTTGCTTAGCTTCCCCAATACACTATCCAGTGCTTCCAGGAAAACCTAGAGATTACCAGAAGGGGCTCGATATATACTTACCACAATAAGTGGGATGGATACAATCATTAACTTAATTATCACCGCTTCAAAATCTTTCTCAATACAATAATCATTAATCCATGATACATTTTCTACAGAACTTATTAGGTTACATTTCGTTATGTAAGTGGCAACACCCCCTCCTTTATGTTCTGTTCTACAGAAAAACGATGTAAGATTATACTCCTGTAACTTATAATATTGAATATTATGGTTAGTTTTTTGATGCTCTGTAACCATGACTACATGCGGAGCTAGATCTGTAACTGAGGCCTCAAATACATCGATTTTGTACTCAAGCCCTCAACATTATAATGTAAAAATGATACATTAGTACAATCATGAGAGGATATATCCCTGTCAGGGTTAATATTATCACACCAACTGGAAGTTTCTAAATTAGGAACACTGAGGGATTTTGTTCTCCTAAAAAATCAACAGTCTTGACATTGCTGTGAGGAATTATTTCCGTTTGATTGCTCTGCAGGCATATATAATTATCACTTCCGTCTTTCGTGTGTATGACATCTGAGGTACAAGGTAGCAGATTTGAATTATTGGTTTTTGTTTCCTCAGTAGCTCTGTTGATGTCAGTTGCTATTCTTACCCAGACGATTAAGAAGTAGTCCATGTACAGTGAAGCTGCTTCTTTGATAACTGTTAAGGTCCAGCAGTCTCACATTTTTTAACTTGGAGCAGAAATGTTTTAATTTTTTATTTGTAGATCTGATTTCTCGGTTCGCACACTTTAATTTTTTATTTGTAGATCGGATTTCTCGGTTCGCACACGACCAGTCAGGCAGATCAAATCTCACCGGAATATTTGACACGATCATATTTGTATGGGACAACATCATTAACATAACAATCAACTTTTTAATAAATGAACTGGCCTCGTTGCAATGAACGTCGTTTGAACCTGCTATAATAACAACATCACTTTCTGTAAAATCAGTGCAGTCATTGTTGACAGAGCTTGTTTCATCAACAAACTTCGCCCCAGGTTTAATAACAGATGAAATTCGCACGTTTTCTGTGGTCGAGTTAGACATAGAATCTGAAAAGATTGCGTGCATGACTATCTCCCTAAATTTTAACATTCATTTTACACTGAAATTGAGCTTGTTTAACCTTAGGACTATTTTTTGTAGTTTTGGTGACACTACTTGAAGTTGCACTTTCACACGTGGCTTTCAATTCTTGTTGCTGTTTTGTTTGATGTGTTTCACCCACACAGGACTGTTTTTCACGCATTAATCTAGCATTTTCTTTTAAACGTAGTATTTCAGTTTTTAATGCCTGAGTGTCATTTTGTAGCAATTTTATAATTTCATTTTTGGAGTCCACTATACTTACAAGATCGGCCGTTTCGTTACGTAAACAAGCGTGACACGCCCACGGAAAATCCTCACTGATGTATTTTGAGTTTATTTTTGCGCACCAATAGTTGCACTTGACACACCAAATACCTTTCATTACTCGCTTTTCACTTTCTTTACACGACGAATTGCTTATTTTTGGCTTTTGGACGACAGCAGAGTGCCACTACACTTTTCTATCGGCGCCATCATCAACATGATGAAATTCATTAGACTGCTGGGTAATTACCATATCAATTTAATAGTGGAGGTCTGGGTGTTCAGATGAGTTACTGTTTCCACGTTATACACAATATTTTGATGACCAACACAGTCCTCCTCTTTATGTGATGAGTGTTTTGCTGAAATGTGTACTTGCCAAAGGTCTGCATCTGGTGTTAATGTTTGCATGAATTATTCCATGGATGCAGTTCGGTGAAAGTCCAGCAGATGTCAATGTAGTCACTCTGCTTGCAGGCAGCAGTTGTATTCAACTTCCCTCACTCTCGTTTAGGCACTACATGCTCCAATGGCCCAACCTTCCACCCCAGGGGGACACCACCTTGATGAAGCACTGTCCGAGTGGGTGGAAAGGCTTGTGTATCCACGTGAAGCTGAGGGCTATGCCGAAGGTAGAGGACCTACTGCCGGAAAGGCCTTAGCTGATGGATCGGACTAAGAGTGTCCCACAATGTTCTGTCTTCCTTATCCACTCGTAGTCCTTACCCAATTCCCTTCCCCAACCGAAGGTGTGATGCGATCTGTATCAAGGGGTGTGTGGCACATGGGAAGATGTCACAAACGGAGCCTGAGGGATACTGGGTGACCTCCATGAGTAAGTAGCCTAACAACACGTGGGGTTTCCATGGTGTGGACCATGTAGATCCTCAAATCTCGTGAGACAACGATGGACATGATTGGTGAAAATAATTTACAACAAACTGAGGAGCAAACTGAGACCACAGACACCCAAACATTGGGGTCAGGACCAATGGAATGCACTCCTCCTAATGAATCAGGGTCTAGAACTGAGCAAGAAGTGGGAACCGTAACTGAGATGTTGGACCAGATCAAGATTACAGCCTTGTCTGGGGCCCAGAGGAGGAAACTTCTCAGGGAACAGAAACAGTGGAGGGAATTAAAAGGGCTTGAGCCCAAGACCCCAAGAAAAAACTGTCCCAGGTAGAAGGGGACATGCAGACACCTTCGACATCAAAGACAGGTAACAAGACTCCCTCCTCTCAGGATAAGCGAGTCCAGAAAAAGCTGAGGCAAGAAATAGGGAAACAGACCTATCCAAGAAGACTATCAACTGGTAAGCATAACCTTGCAGCAGACAGAGCTCGTGCAGATGGGCCTCTTTGAAAAGATTGGGGGGGGAGGGAGGGGGGGAGGAAGCTGGTCCAGGACCCAAATTCAGGAGGGTCTCTAGATCGCAGTGTCCCCATTTTTGTCTGTGAGGGAGTGCATACAGTGGAATGGCTCAAGGACAAGGTATCCCATGGTAGGATGGGAAGCTGTTGTCAAGACGGCAGCTGAGCTTCTTAAGACCGCAAAGGTATCAATATGGGTACCAAAGATCCTTAAGGATGTCTCTCCAAAGACTCTGTTTGAGAAAATAGGAGTCCAGAAACCAAAAGTCTCGACAGAGGATTGGAGGGCAAGCAACCAGAAGGCTGTACCAGAAGGACAAACCCTGATGGTGGACCTTGGAGAGAAGTCCCTGAATGTGATGCAAGAGCAAGGTCTGAAATTGTTTTTAGGGTTCTCGCAAGTCACTCAGGGTAACCAAATATCTGAAAAGCACTGATGGCAGCAAGATGGAGACTTGAGATGCTGCAGAGTAATCTGCAGCACAGTAAAGGGGCCACTGCTGCCCAGAGCCGTTGCCTGGGGAGACAGCAAGTTGATGTGGTCCTGATACAAGAACCCTACTTATATAAACAGGGTGTATTGGGCGTCAGTGGTATTAGAGGCAAGCTGATTTATGCTAGAAATTTAAGAAACACCAGAACATGCATTTATGTGTGAAATGTAATTTCTTTCATGCCAATGATGGATTTCTGTTCCAGGGACCTGGTGACCATCAGGCAGGTACAAAGATTTTTTAACCTTGCAAGATGTAAAGGACAATGGGCAAAATATCGTGAGGCCATGGTCATCTACAACCTTCCAATTAGACAAGCAAAGGAGGCATCCTGGATGGCATTCTATGAGGAAGTGGAGGGCACGGCTGCTCAAGCCAGACATCACAAAATTGTCACTAGAGTACTAACTAATCCAGAAGGTACATTGAGGAAGGAGGATGGGGAATATACAAAGACAGTGGATTAGATGCTGAAATTGCTCTTCAAAACTCACTTCCCTCAATATGCACTGGCAGATAACACAGACCAGAATGTGATCCCTGAGAGACAATGGTTTTCAGGCATTCTAAGAGAGGACTGGGAATCGGCCAAGGAGTGTGTTGACTTCAGTAAAATCCAATGGGCGGTGCAAACTTCCAACTGTTCAAGTCACCTGGCCCAGATAGAATCTTTCCAGCTCTCCTGCAACAAGCAGGAAAGAATCTTATAAGAGTCCTATGCAGGTTATTCAGGGTTAGCCTAGCAGCAGGAATCATTCCCAATTCCTGGAGGGCAGTGAAGGTTGTCTTTATTCCAAAGCCAGGGAGAATTGATCATACAAAGGCCAAGGATACGAGACCAATCAATCTGTCCTTCGTTCTTAAAACATTGGAAAAACTAGTTAATGTACATGCTGGGGAGAAGAGGCTAACTAGGGCCCCTCTACATTCAAACTAACATGCATATCAACCAGGTAAATCATGTGAGACAGCTTTCCACCAACTCATTGGGAAGGTGAAGAAAGCACTCCACTTTCAAGTAATAGCCCTCTGCATCTTCCTGGACATTGAGGGGGCTTTTAGTAACACAGACTTCGAATCCATGGTTAGGACAGCAGAGGTGCATGACCTAGGGACTACTATGTGTAGGTGGACTAGGGCCATGCTTAGTGGAAGGAAGGTACCATGATGAATGAAAAGATGGTAATTAACACCACTAGAAAGGAGGAGTTTTGTCCCCTTTATTGTGGAATCTGCTAGTGGTGAACAAACTCATTGAGGAACTAAATTCTAGACAGTGCTTTTGCCAAGGATATGCAGATGACCTTGTCACAGTAATGCTTGGCAAATTTACTGACACAGTCACGAATATGGCACAAGGTGCGCTGGACATTGTGCAAGATTGGTGCAGGAAACAGGACCTAAGGGTTAATCCTAAGAAGACTGTTGTGGTACCATTCATGAAGAAGTATTTCCAACACTCAAGTTTGAATCTAAAGCTTTTTGATGAAACTCTACCTGTGAAGTGGATAGTGAAATATCTAGTGGTAACCTTAGATGAGAAACTAACATGGACCCCTCACATTATGAGCATCTGCTCCAAGGTGAAAGGTACTCTAGTGAGTACCAGAAGAGCTTGTGGCAAAAACTGGGGCCTAAGCACTGGATATACAGCACAGTGGTTAGACCTAGAATAGGGTGTCCATTTCATTTTCATTGAAAAAGGGGACATTTAAAATAAATTAGAGAAAAACGTGGGACAATGAAAAAAAACGGTACATAAATATTGTATTGGCTAAATTTAATACACATACAAGTTTACCTTTACAACGTGCATTCAGATGATCCGAAATCACTTTTTACAATTATTCTGCCACACTACCACCGTACTTTTCACTTTTATGTACTTTATCAAGAAGTGCATTTTCGTTTGAAATTGTATCATAAAAGTCAGTACACGATTCACCATTAAAGTGCGTTTTGACAATGAGCCAGCCGGTCGCGGTGGTCGAGCAGTTCTAGGCGCTTCAGTCCGGAACCGGGCGACTGCTACGATCGCAGGTTCCAATCCTGCCTCGGGCATGGATGTGTGTGATGTCCTTAGTGTTGTGTTGGCAGAAGAGCCAACACCGTGTTACTAGAGGAGGCCGAAATGCACGCGTTTTAGCTCACGCAGGCTGGCGTGAGGAGGGAAGAACTATACTGACGTGAGGTCTGGAACATAACAAGGAATTAGAATTCAGAAAGTGGGCGTAATTAGTTTGATACTTAACTTTAATCCATTTATGATGAACATCGCTCTTGACGGTACATCATTCACAATACTATCTGTTCAGAATAGTATCTGGATTTGGCGCCTTGCTAGATCGTAGCAAATGGCGTAGCTTAAGGCTATGCTACTGTCGTCTCTGCAAATGAGAGCGTATGTAGTCAGTGAACCATCGCTAGCAAAGTCGGCTGCCCAACTGGGCTGAGTGCTAGGAAGTCTCTCTAGACTAGACCTGCCGTGTGGCGGCGCTCGGTCTGCAATCACTGATAGTGGCGTCACGCGGGTCCGACGTATACTAACGGACCGCGGCCGATTTAAAGGCTACCGCCTAGCAAGTGTGGTGTCTGGCGGTGACACCACACTTAGGTTAGTTAGGTTTAAGTAGTTCTAAGTTCTAGGGGACTGATGAGCTCCGATGTTAAGTCCCATAGTGCTCAGACCACTTGAACCGTTTGACAATGAGCAAGGCCCTCACTGTTTCAACTTTCATTCTGTTTTTTTTTTTTTTTTTTTTTTTTTTCACAAAGAGCTCACTAACGAAAACACACGTTCCGCAGCAGCATTTAACCTAGGAATTGCCAGACAAAACTCCACCAAATGAATCATGTTTTTCATGTTAATGTTTTTACTTTTGAAATAAGCAAATATTTTACACCACGTTTCACTAACACTTTGTCTCCTTCTTCACTTTTTATGAAGTTCTGTGCACATGAAAATTCATCGAGCAGTTCGTCTTCATCAACAGGAAAATTTGGTTCAAATGGCTCTGAGCACTATGGGACTTAACAGCTGAGGTCATCAGTCCCCTAGAACTTAGAACTACTTAAACCTAACTAACCTAAGGGCATCACACACATCCATGCCCGAAGCAGGATTCGAACCTGTGACCGTAGCAGTCGCACGGTTCCGGACTGAAGTGCCTAGAACCGCTCGGCCACCACGGCCGGCGAAAATTTGGTACAATACTTTTAACAAAAACACAACGGTCCTGAATATCCTTCCACTGTAGCTGCTCCTTTTCAGTATTAACCCAGTCAAATGCTTTAAAAGGTGTGAGAAATGGTAAACACAATTATTTAATATACTCAATGCAAGAGTCATAGAATATGTTGGCATAAATATGAAATTGTTCCACAGTAATTTCACACTCTTCGTCCAGTTTTCTTAGAGTCACATGTACAAAGGATGTGGAAAATATTTCAGATTTTCTAAATTGTAATTTGCTCAATAATTTGTTTATTTTTTGACATCTTGGGTTGTTGGGTGTTCTGCCGGATATCAGCGTCGTACTTGCACAATATTTCGGTCACGTAGCTCGTAACCTTCATCAGGTGCGACCTGAGACTGCTCCTCGAGTGGACCTGGTCCAGTATTTATGCCTATGGCCTTCCCCCTCCACCAACGGCTGCAGGCGCTTCCTCTGTGGTCCGCGCCTATTCCCTGCGACCTGCTGGAGCGTTGCTGCTCCGTTTTCCGTCCGCTGCGGTTCTAGGTGTTCCCTCTGCGGTCCGCGCCCACCAAACCCGCTCCTGGGGGTTTCATCTACGGTCTGGGGTACCAAGCGTTCCCCCTGCGGTCCGCGCCCGCTCACCACGACCTGTTGGAGCGTTGCCGCTCCGTTTTTCGTCCACTGCGGCTCTGGATGTTCCCTCTGCGGTCCGAGCCCACCAGTCCCACTTCTGGGTGTCCCATCTTCGGTCTGGTGCACCTGGCAGTCCGTCAGGGGCTCGTTTTCCATCTCCATGTCTCTGGTTCTTCTGTTTGTGTAGTGTTGCAGCTGGCCCCGTTGCTCCTTTGACAATTCCAGAGCCGGATCCCAGGCTCTGCTTAGCTGGTACCTTGTGTCACGGATCATAAGATCATCAGCCATTTTAATTTCTATCGATTCTCTTAAAATACTGTCCCAAAATCTGGGTTTGTGCTAGAATCTTGGTATCCTCATACTTCATGGCATGATCTAGTTCTAGACACTGTTCAGCAATGGCTGACTTAGTCACCTGTCTTAATCTAGTGTGCCTCTGATGTTCTTTGCACCTGATCTCCACAGTTCTTCTCGTCTGGCCAATGTAGGACATGCCACATTGACAAGGTGTATTGTAAATCCCTGGTTTCCGTAACCCCAGGTCGTCTTTGACACTCCACAGCAGTACCCCGATCTTGTTGGATGGACAGAAAACACACTTGATATTGTGTTTACGGAGGATCCTACTGATTCTGGCAGAAATAGAGCCAGCATAGGGCAGATATGCCACCTTCTTGGCTTCATCTTGGTCTTCTTCAGAAACCTGTGGTATAGAGGCTAGTTGGAGTGCCCTCTCAATTTGTCTGTCCGTGTATCCATTCTTGGAGAAAACTGTTTTGAGACGTTATATCTCTATAGGTAGATTCTCTTGGTCTGACAGGGCACGTGCTCTGTGGACCAAAGTCTTCAGAACCCCATTCTTCTGTGCAGGGTGGTGACAGCTGCTGGCCTGCAGATATAAATCAGTATGTGTTGGTTTTCAGTACACACTGTGGCCAATTGATCCATCTGCTTTCCTCTGGACTAGTACATCCAGAAATGGCAGCTGGCCATTCTTCTCCAGTTCCATGGTGAACTTGATATTAGGGTGGCATGAGTTAAGATGTTCAAGAAACTCATTGAGCCTGTCCATCCCATGTGGCCAGATCACGAAGGTGTCATCCACATACCTAAAGAAGCATGTGGGTTTAAAAGTGGCTGTCTCCAATGCCCTCTCCTCGAAACTCTCCATAAACATGTTGGCAACCACAGGGGCAGTGGACTGCCCATAGCTACACCTTCAGTTTGCTCGTAATATTGGTTTCTGTACAGGAAATACGTGGATGTCAGTGTATGACTGAACAGGTCCAACAGAGCACTGTCAAATTTCTCTGCAATCAGTTCTAGTGAGTCCTTCAGTGGGACCCTGGTGAACAGCGATACCACATCAAAACTAACCATGATGTCCGAATCTGTGATGTGCAGTTGCTTGAGGCGTTGCAGGAAATCTTCTGAGTTGCGGATGTGGTGAATACATTTCCCCACATATGGAGACAGGAGACCTTTCAAGTACTTGGCTGTTGTGTATGTAGGTGCCCCAATATTACTGACAATTGGACGTAGGGGCACGCCCTCCTTGTGTATTTTAGGCAGACCATACAGTCTAGGTGGCACTGGTGCTTTTTCCCGTAGTTGTCTGATGATCTTATAGGGCATCCCTGTTTCCTTCAAGAGAGCACTAGTCTTCTTGGTCACCTTGTTCATGGGGTCACACTCCAGAATTCTGTATGCAGGGTCCTCCAGAAGTTGGCGTATTTTCTCATCATAATCCACCCGCTGCAAGATGACAGTGGAGTTCCCTTTGTCTGCTGGCAGTACCACAATGCTGTTGTCTTCCCAGAGTTTCTTGAGTGCAAGCCTCTCCTCAGATGTGATGTTCAATTTCGGCGGCCTGGCCTTGGTGAGGGTCCTGCAGGTCTCTCGGCGGACTTCCTCTGCCACATTAGGTGGAAGTGTGGCTGCAACTTGTTCTACTGCACTGACGAAACCTGAAATGGGTACGTTTCTAGGGGTCGTAGCAAAGTTGAGACCCTTGCTGAGTACCTTTAAGGTTGTATCATCAAACTGTATGCCACTCAGATTCGTCACAGTGCGTGTCTCTTCCATCTGCAGTGCTTTCTTACTCATGCAGTCAAACTTTGCAGATTGGCAAGATGAGGCATTCCTTCTAGCACACTCAGCTAAAGACCAGGAGGCATGGTCTACCCAATCCCAATCTTCTCTTGTTAAGGAGGCTGCCATGTACAGATGAATGTGTAACTGCTCCCTGGCCACAACATCTAACCTGTGGCGCATATCTCGAATCCTCTCTCTCACCAGTGCCATGCTGACTCTGCGTTTTATCTTGGTAAACTTCCACTATTGTGATTTCTTGTTTCTCAATAATTTAATTGTTGTGGAGAAAGGCTGTAGCTGGCTAACAAGAAAATGTAGAAGAACAATGGACACAGGATAATCAAAGAATTGTTTAAGGATAACAAGACACTTATCAAGGGAAATGAAATATGATTTCAAAGCAGGAAATATCTCTACAATTCTTTCCAATGGTGGTAGCAGAGAAAGCCACCTTGTCTTGCTGTGCCCAAGTACAGTTTTGTATTCGATTTCAGTAAACTTACAGAATGACTTAAGAGATTCAACCCTTACTGTATACATGTGGAAATGCTGGTAGATTTTGTTTACAATTAATTGGCAGTCGATGGGTACGCAATCTGAGTCAGTTTGTAAGGAATTGTGCACCACATGTGCTGGACAGCCAACACCTACTATATTATTCACTGTGTTCTGTTGCAGTTTATAGAACAAATTGTTTTTTCCTTTCCTCTGCTTACCACCAAAATTGGTGTTAGTGTTGTCTGCAGAAACTGCAATCACCTTTCACTCAAGATCATATTTCTTTAAAACCTCCAGCACATAATTCTCAAGTAAATCTGAAGTTTCTCCAGCTGAATTAACCAATTCGAGCACTTTCAATGTGATGCCATTTCCAGGGTGAAAATACCTGATAAAGAGAGCAACCAACTTCAAATCCAGAAGATTCGATATATCAATAATTACAGAAATGAATCGAGCACTTTTCAGTTCATTTGAAGCTTGCTGAGCTGCATACGTTGCAATAACATTTGAAATGATTGCATTACATCTTGTGTGTCCACATGTGAATTTAGGATTGAAAAGTTTTTAACAACTTCTGTAGTACAGTCCATTGACTTAAAAGCTATGGTTATGCATTGCACTGTGGTATGCAAACGTAGCTTTTTGTGCTGCCAACTGCCTATTCATTTCTGTTACTGATTTTAAGTTTATATAGCAGTCACTCACTCATTTATTTGCTCTTTTCGTTTGATCACTCCTGCGATGTTTCTTCGTCTTAATGTGATTCACAATGTCAGACCTTCCATCATGACCAATAGCAAATTTTGATCTGCACAACGTACATTCTACAGTTTCTCCACTACCAGTGATAAAAGGAAAGGCTTTTTATATTGCTGTTAAAATTGCACTTTCGTTTTGGCATAATGAAACAGTGATTGCACAGTGCAAAATATTTACAGTGTGGTGAAGAAAGCCAGAGAGCAAGTATCAGTGGTGTAGAGTATCTCTGGACCGAAAGGACAGATTCAGTGGATCGATTTAGAAGAGAAGAATCTTCCTTGTTATTCGTAACCTACAGTGCGTTTAAAATTACTTGCGATTTTTGGCAGTTTGGTACAGGTTTGGGGTATGCTGAAAGTCATCACACGCTTCCTAGCGTAAATAATTGTGCAGTTAATAGCAAGTCAGACAACCAGTAGTGTAAAATACTCTAGCCAAGTGGAATCATAAAGAACAGGACATTTGAGCGTCCCCAAAAAAGCTTTCGGGACAGCGGGACATTTTGGTAAAAAACGGGACTATCCCGGGAAAAACGAGACGAATGGACACCCTAACCTAGGATCTCCTACAGGGTTGTAGCGTGGTGGAAGAAGGTGAACAGCAGGTTGCAACTAAGGAGCTTGCTAAGGTGCAGAGACTGGCCTGCTTAGCATAACAGGTGGAATTTGCAACACACCAACTGCTGGGATGGAAACCATGCAGGATATGCCTCCATTACACCTTTGGGTCAAAATGGAGGCAGCAGCTGGTGCATACAGACTCAAAACTGGTAAAAACTGGATCTCATTGGGATATCCAGAATCGCACACTAAAACAGTGAGGTAAATATAGGAATGGTTGGGGAAATGCTGGACGACTACATAATAACCTCCAACTGCTTCAACAAGCCTTACAACATAATAATTGGAAGCACAGAACAGTGAGAAAAAACATTTCGACACCGTACTGGGGACATTGTCTGGTTCATTGGTGGGTCAAAATCAGACCTAGGCGCTGGGGCTGGGGTGTACAGGGTTCAGTCAAGACTGGAGGGCATCATCTGTCTAGAAAAACTGGCCTCAGTATTCCAAGCCGGAATCATTGCAATCAGGGCATGTGTGGAGGAGAATATGCTTAGGTGCTATAAGGACCATAGCATCTACATCTATTCAGACAGCCAGGCAGCCCTGAAATCATTGGCAGAAGGTCTAAGATTGTTGCAGAATGTGACAGGGTCCTGGTGGAGCTAGGGGGAAGCAATAGGGTAAACCTAGTGTGGGTTCCTGGCCACTCAGGGATCGGTGGCAATGAACAAGCTCAGGTTGGCCATGGTGGGAAAAAGACTCCATTCATTGGACCAGAACCTGTCCCGACAATCACCAAGGCTACGATCGAACTAAAACTATGGAACTGGCTCAGAAGACAGCATTCAGAATACTGGAACAACGTCTATAAGAAAAACGAAGCAAGGTAATGATGCCAAAGCCATGTTTTAAAAGAAGCTCTGTAATCCTGGGCTTGCCGGCCGCGGTGGTCTAGCGGTTCTGGCGCTGCAGTCCGGAACCGCGGGACTGCTACGGTCGCAGGTTCGAATCCTGCCTCGGGCATGGGTGTGTATGATGTCCTTAGGTTAGTTAGGTTTAAGTAGTTCTAAGTTCTAGGGGACTTACGACCTAAGATGTTGAGTCCCATAGTGCTCAGAGCCATTTTTTGTAATCCTGGGCTTGAACAAGAAAGAGATTAAACTCATGGCTGGGACTTATGACAGGCCATGGGAATTTAAAAAAACGCCTACATACAATGGGTATAACGGAAGAAGACCCTAAATGTAGGATATGTGATGAGAGTGAAGAAACTGCATCACACCTATAATTCGAATGCACTGCATTGGAGTGCAAAAGACACAGAATTTTTGGGGCAACTAGACCTGAAGAAATTGTGTCTAACAGAAAACTGGTAAAGGGACTTCTTGCATAACTGAAGGGCTTTTCTAGGTATACAGGGAGCAATACCGCACAATAAACTCGGTTTTGGTGCGAGCAGTGGCTGGTTAGACCAAAGCTGTTTTAGTTGGCTTCCCTGCTAAAATGAAATCAAATCCACCCTGGGAATGGGGAACAATCCATTTCTCCAATTTCCATGTTGCAAAAACGTCACACCATTTTACGAACTTATTTTCATCCTGATGAAAAATGAAAACTACTGATTTCAATTTTGCATGATTTTTTTTAGTTCCAAAATGTTTCTCAATCGATTTTGAAGAAAATAAGCATTAAAAAAAGACAAAAAAAGTTTTTCTCACAAATTGTAGTGTCAGATCTTACCTTCTTAATAAATCATTTACCACAGACATTGTGAAATGATGCTATATGTCAAGCATGCGCACTTCATTTACAAATCTAGGAACCGATCA
Source organism: Schistocerca americana (assembly GCF_021461395.2). NCBI lineage: Eukaryota > Metazoa > Arthropoda > Insecta > Orthoptera > Acrididae > Schistocerca > Schistocerca americana. The sequence continues at coordinate 852,536,533 of NC_060120.1, forward strand.
CTATGTTTTAGAGCATACATCACTGTGTGAAATATAGCTGAAAGTACAAAAAGAGTTTTTGAAATGGTAGTGACACTTTATTAAATGGACCAGTGACATAATCACAAGCCACTGGAGTTCGCACAGGTTTAGCCTCTTGTTGGAGAGTTTTAATAGAGGTTTCTTGTGATAGAACTGATCCAAAAATTTTCATATATGAATCTGTCAGCCTGATGCTGTTCATAATAAACGAAATGAAATGATAATATGACATTGATAGCCGGGAATCCCCACCTGGGGAAGTTGAGCTGCCAAGTGCATATCTTTTCAAGTGACGCCACATGGGGCAACTCACGTGTCGAAGATAATGAAATGATGGTGATGACAACACAACACCCAGTCCCCAATTGGAGAAAATCCCTGAATTCACCAGGAATCAAAACCAGGCCTGCTGCTGCTTGGCAGTCAGACGGGCTGACTATTCAGCTAAGGGGGCAGACTTGTTCATAATAATAGTTATTTATTCAGTCTTGAAGGTCACCTATGTTTACATGAGAAAAATGAGTTTCCCGATTTTCTTGCTATAAACAATATAGGTCATTAAACTGTAAAAAATACTGTATGTAAAAAGAGCACAGCTACTTCAACTTCTGGAGTTAGATTTTCGGTAGAGATTCTTATTTTCCTTTGGATTTGCATGTTTTATTCAGTACGGTATAAATAATTATCTAAATATATTCACAATTGCAATTATAAACAACCATCAGCTGTAGAATAGAATGACGAAAATGAACATTAGTGCTGGAGAAGGACTCGAACCTGGATTTCCTGCTTATCGCGAGCGACTGACTTACCATCTGGCTATCCAAGCACGACTGGCAGCCAGATCAAAACTTCCATGTCTTCACCCACATGTTTACAACCAGTACTTGTATGTCCATTATGTATATTCCCATACAGGTGAGACATTTTACTTGAAAGTCGCTTGCCTGGTGTCGGTGAATAAATAAGGTATGGCAGGAACTTCGCATCGTAATTCAGAATAATACAGACACTGCAATATTGTATTGATCCGCCAACACTGAGCAAGTGACTTTGGGCAATGCAATATCGTGTTGATCCACCGACACTGGGCAAGCAACTTTCGGCACTGCAATATTGTACTGATCTGCTCACACCGAGCAAGTGACTTTGGTCACTGCAATATCGTATTGATTCGCTGACACCGGGAAGTGACTTTGGACACTGCAATATTGTATTGATCCGCCAGCATTGGCAAGCGACTTTCAAGTAAAATATCTTCCCTGTACAGGAATATACATAATGGATTTACGAGTACAGATTGTAGACACTTGGTTGAAGACTTACGGAAGTTTGGGTCTGGCTGTGAAATGTTCCAGCACTCCCTGGTGAACAAAAGCCTGCACATGTTGTGCGTGATGTCACAACAAGGTGACAGCAATAGTCTGTGGAAGCTTGTAAACATCGAGATGCCCATTATTGTGTCGTAATTTAGCTCATTCGTGGGTGGAGTTACCGTGTGTTAAACATGAATTCTCTTTGTTTTCTTGGTCTACAGTAGACTGGATGGTTTGTGTGTGCCCTGTCAAGTCTCATTTTTGTTATAATGCTGTTCTGTTGTTGTGTGCTGAACTGTGGAGGCAACTATGATAGAGGCCCAAAAGTTTCTGTATTTAAATTTCCAGAGGATGAAGAAATGAGGAAAAAATGCTTACGAAGAATTCACAGGAATCACTTTACTGATGCTCCAGGTTCAAGGATGAGTATTTGTTTTGTTTAAGTTTTTAAAAGAATTTAATTCTAATGAGAATCTGGGACTACTGAAGAATGGGATACAACCCGTCGGCTTTGACCAGTGACATCAGAATTTACCAGAAATCATTTGTTAGACAGATTTAACAGCAAAGAAAGAGAAAACAGATGGTAGAGGTATATTGTGGCCAGAAGTCAACTGAAGTATGGGATACAAATTTTACAATTGTTGTCTTTTTTGCCTGCGCTACCACTAATAGTCTGGCCTTAAGTAGATAGTATTACTACTGAAGGAGCAAAGATCTACATACATGATATTTGTATCTCATACTTCAGTTGACCTATGTAGCTCAATTGAAGAATAGGATACTACTGCTAAGGAAAACGAGGAAATCGAAGTACGTTACATTGGCAACTTGTACCTCACTTCAACTACGTGAAGATGGAAGAAGATGACACACATAATTTATTTATTTATTTTTGCCTTCGATGCTAATAATCTAATTGAAAGTTATCATAGTCTTGCTAGCAACGACAAGAAAACCAACTGCAGTGAAATTTGTATCCCATTCTTTAGTTGACCTATAGAGGTCAGCTGAAGAATAGAACATTAGTACTACCGAATGGGAAATAACAACATTTATAACGTGCATAGTCTGTACTTCAATTGACTTGTGTTCGTCAACTGAAGAATAGGATACTTGTGCTACTGAAGGCGAAAAATAGTGCCACACAGAACATTTGGAAATTTGTTATAAGGTCTTATGGCACCAAACTGCTGAGGTCATCAGTTCCTAAGCTTACGCACTATTTAATCTAACTTAAGCTAACTTACACTAAGGACAACACACACACCCATGCCCAAGGGAGGACTCGAACCTCCAACTGAGGGAACTGCGTGGACCGTGACAAGACGCCTCAGACCGCACGGTTACCCTGGGCTGCAGAACATTTGTATCCTGATCTTCAGTTGACCTATATTGGTAAATCATATCACTGTTAGATATATTGCTTCTTTCGTCTAGCTACCACCAGTATCCCGTACTCCTCCGCAAAAAACGAAGCTCGCCTAGAAAGACATCAACAAAAATTACATACCCACATATGCAAGAAACACTAAACATTACAAACACACACACACACACACACACACACACACACACACACACACACTCATATCAGTGAAATGAAGTTAAAACAAAATCCATAGAAGAAAATTATGTAACATGAAAATGAAGAAAGACGGATAAACCCCAAGAAATCCAAACAAATATTTTAACCGTCTCGACCAACCCCACACTTCTCCTTAATTATCAGTTAGCCCCCATCCCAATCTGAAATTAACTAACAAATTCTGGATGATACATTTTCCCAACAAGGTTAAGGAAACACTTAAACGGGCAATATGTATTGGGTACACTACACCTCCATGAATATTCATCTAAGTGACTCTATAATGTCGAAATCCACCATTTCCCCCTCCCTACAACAAATTTTATGGCTGACCAATAAACTTCTACACTATTGGTACAAGCCCCAGTTGATGAAGATCTGAATTCAATCTTATGATTAACAACAAGATGCTTAAAACCCCTAGTCCTCAAATCCCTATATGAAGAAAAACCATTGGAAATAACTACGGAACCCTCTGCAACACTATCTTTAATTAATTTCACCAAAACTTCTTTGATTCGATTAGGAACTACTTTAAAAATTACATCATCACATTCTAGACTTGAAATTACAGCCCCCCAAACCCATAATCGTACTGCAGGTTCCTCCTGCCTACAATGGGCGCACACTTACACAACATTCATGCACTCACAGCCAAACAGGATACCTCAAATACCAACAGTATGTAATTTTATGATATCCCTCAAGGCGAGCTTAGATTTCTCGAACCATATTCCTCGTCTAATTGAGTGCCATAACTGATCCTTGCAACACCTCCATAGGAATAAGTCGTGAGTACAACGAGCAGACACACTTAGCAGGCGCATATGTTCGCTGCATTAATGACATCGAATGTAATTGGCAACAAGACCAGATATTTGTAAAAATCGATTGGTTCCCATCATGTCTACGCCCATAGCCTCCTTTAAGTCATCCAGATTCAATGGAATAGATAAATCCAAACCTACAAACAAAAATGAAAAACTAAAAATTCTCCTAAAATAAAAAAATAAAAAAAAAACTATTCGTCCAAATTATATCAAACTCACTAAGAATGAAATCAAGTACTGAATGAATTGCAAAAAAACCCATTATTTAAATCAATGCACACAAAAGAAATTTTATGCAATGTCTAGCGCTACCTTTTAAAACCACATTCATTTTTTTCAATGTGCAATAATGGCGCTTATCCACAGTAGACAACCCGTTTATTATCTATGGCCTGAAAGTAAACACATAATATCTATGAGCAACCTATGGCGTCATTGGTCAAAGCCGATGGGATATATGCCATGCTTCAGTAGATCCAGAAAAATAGTTATTTGTGCATTGTAAGATCAGAAACATTTTTCACTCAACATTAAGCCCAAAATTACTAACAGGGATTTTTTTTTTACAGGCAGCTTACTGAAAGTTTGGGTCTACTGAAGCATGGGATGCAACGTGTTGACTTTGACCAAAGTTTTTCATGTGCATTGTTTGTGGGGAACATATAAGAATAGGGGGCCATTGGGGAGGGGAGAGGGGTGGGGGGGTGCTATAGTCAAAATCGATGAGTCACATTTTGGCTAAAGAATTTCAGATAGATGTTCAGTGCCCTATCTTTTCTTCATTAAGTATGAAATTAAATTGTTGGGAAGTAATTGTGTGCGTAGGTTTCTGCTAATATACAGCATGTAAGTGGCAACGTTTAAGCTTTGTTAACACTGTAAGTTTTTGTGTATGAATTGACTGTGAACTAGTAGTTACACAAAGGTTCACAAATACTCCATAAAAGCAGTATCCTTTAAAATAGTTCTTAGTTATACAGGTTACAGAAAGGTTTTGATAGCTACACAGATCCACAACTTGTAGTAATTATATTACTTTCCTTCACAATAGGTTCTGTAGAGACTAGTGCTCTCTCCTCACTCTCTCTCTCTCTATGTGTGTTTTTCTCTTCCTAGTGAATTCATGAATATGTCGCTACACCAGATTTCTGAGATTCATGTTAACAAACCATAAACATTTGTATTATCACCATCATTAATTTATAGCATTTGAGCACTTCACAATACCAAATACCTTTAATATATTATGGAACAAGTTCACTTCTTTCCTCTTCCAGCTGTTGTTATATGTTCTCTTGAATTTATTGGCGTATGTTCCACATCCCCCCCCCCCCCCCAAATGTTATTTTGCAATGAGAGGATTGTTGTGTTTTTACAGCTTTACAGCAGGACACTAACTTTATATAGGACATATAGCAATTTTGATAAATCTATTATTTGTGCATTTCCCATTATTTATTCATTCATATTTACAGGTATGCCATGTCCACTTTCAGAAAGATGATGTTCTGTGGGAAACACAAATTTGGGATGAAAGAACAGAACAATTATTATGCTCTTCCCTCCAGCATCCACATTTGGAGCCTACTTATGAAAAGAAGACAGCAGACGTGAAGGGCCAGACGAGAAAAAGTTTAGGCTAGAAAATGAACAGCTAGCAGCAGCACTACAGCATAGTTTGTGTACTAAAAAAGCCTACGATGAAGCTTTCAGCTACCTGAAGAATTACTGTTATGTGCCATGGAAGTGGAATTGTCCTATGGGTGGGGTGTAAGTGAAAGGAAGAATGAGTTCATGTATTTTTTGATCACAAGAAACCCAGATCATTGATATCTCATTCTGTTGTTGTAGATTTAGATTTAAATCTTTCATTCAAGAATAAATTGCAGCTTAAGGTATTAGGAAATAGGTCTTCACCTAGATCAGTAAATAATATATAAGAAATTGTGAGTCTGTTGCAAGAGTTTTCAGACATAGATCCTAGGTGATCAGAAAGCTGCATAGAGAATATAGTGGCCATAGTGACAGAGAGTTTAGGAGTGCTAAAAAGTAAAGGGGAGGTGTGTGAAAAGGAAATGTTGGAATTTATGTCTGAACAAATTAAGCTTTTAAATATCAAAAAATTTAATCGTAGGTTTCGTTCCACATTCATGATATTTTGTTGTTTATTGCTTTCTATTTCTTCTCATACCTGTAAGTTTGTATGTAACAATTCATTACTGAAAATGCCCCGTCTAAGTACCCAATGTAAAATATGCAGCAGTTATAATGTAAACCCATCACATAAAAAGTTTGGGGAAAAATGTGTGGCTTAAAATGAAAAATGAAGACAGAGATATGTTCTAGCCTCAGTTTCCAGTCAGAGAGGAACTGGAACAAAATAAGTATACAGTAGCTTCTTTTAAAACACTAGAAAAAACTTTGACACACATTACAGTTCTATTGTTAGATATGATCATACACTTACTCTGAAATCACTTTGCCCTACATAATTAGAGAAACAGAACATGAAGCTAGTGCTACAAATATTCAATCAGCATATTTCAGAGGGCCTTGAGGTAGCTAGCAGTAAATTCAGTTTGCAATATGGGTCATCAACAGCTGAGTTCATTAGAATAATATCAAGATGGTTTGAGGTAATGAATGCCAAATCAGTGTTTCAAGGGAAACACAAGCAAAATCCATGTATAGATCCATTAACAACTGATCAATCAGGCACTGTTTTGAACATTATTGTTTATACTTATGTTGTCATAAGCATATTATTTAAAGATCATGAACAATATTTTCTTTCCTGGCACTCAACGTGCTACTGCATCTCCAATATCACTTTCTACTATCAAAGAAATTGACATTCTATTATTTGATGGATTTTGCTCCAATGGACATTCATCTCTCACAATAGTGAAAAATGTTGTTTGGGTTGGTATCAACATATTTTTGAATAACTATTGTAAAAAAAATTAACGGCAACAAAATTTCAAAGAATACCCAGTGAAAACTGTGAACTCTTTCTAATTAATTGTTTCACTTAACATAAATAGAACTTACTATGTGAAATTGTTCTTTTGCATTTACCTTAGTTACATACGTGTAGCAATGAAACAATCTATTTCAGACACGTATTGTTATGTCACTGGTGCAGAGTGATAAATAAATAATTTCCTATCATAATGTTTCCTGTCTTTCAGTTTGCATTAGTTTATATAGTACAAGATGAGAAACAAAAAATAAAAATTCTCCCCAATGTACTTACATTTTCTTTAAATTTACTTTACTGGCATATTACATATTTGATTCTGTATTCAACAACAGAGGCACCTCTGTAAAATGTGTGTCAGATAGATCTCTGAAAACTGGCTTTATAATGTCCTTAGCAGCTTACAACCAGTAGTGCCATTTATGAACTTCCTTGAAATCAATACAATTTTTCCACCCACTGCACTGTTATTTTGATGGTACATTTGTCTCAACAAATCAGCAGGAAAAATTCCATGCCTGTGTGCCTAGCTGTTACCAAATGAAAAATCTTTAGCTTGTCCATTATTATATATTTCAATAGAGACTACACTCTTTCAGGTATTAAATAACTCTGGCATCAATCACAATTTGCTTTTGACTTTTAATATGCATTGAAATGAGGTAAGCATTCTTTTTTTCATCATAATTTCATTAACCCTTTGTTAACTGTGCTGGGATTCCATATACCCTAGTTGATATATTTCTCAACATTGCCATGGGATGACACATAATTTGTTCTTGAACACTTGAGCAGCTTACTTTTATAAACTTAGTGGTATTATAGAAGTAAATGTCAATTAGTTTGGTTTGTGGTGGAAGACAGAGGTGTTTTTTTGTTTGTCCATTATCTAGTAAATCTTTTCTGAATTTACCTTGCGCCTTTTTTGATGAACAAGCATAAAGTGTGTTTAACTATGGTGTCAATGTAAAGATTATATTATGACATAGCTCAATCTGTTACCATAACCTTTATTTGGCTTTAATATTTGTTGTCTTCGCCAACTCTCAGTTGAATTCTCTCTCTTCATAACCTAGACCATGGGCTACACTACACAACTAAGGTTGGGTGGGGGGGGGGGGGGGGGGGGGAAGAGTTAAATATTATACATCACTCTCTAGTCAAACGTATCAGTACTACTGGGTAAAGCAAAAAGTGTAAACTTTCCTTGCAGCAAACTAGCTTCTGCTTTCATTTCTTCAACTGTAGTTAAGTTATACACCCACAGCATGAGACAAAATTCTTAGAACAAGGTGTGGACGTCAGTCAACAGATGACACATGAAAATTATCATTATAATGCTTAAATGCAACTTTTAGTTGTTACTTGTGAAAACTGTGATGTCTTGCTTATTATTATTTGTAAAAGATAAATGACTTCTTGCCCACCTCTAGCGGGCGGGAAAGGTTTTTCAATAATGAAGAAGACAAGTAATGAACATGGTTTGTACCAAATATTATGTGTAAGCTAATTATACAACTACAACGAGGACAATATGAGTTTATTCATTATTGCTCTTGCTTTTGTCAATGAGAGCATTAAGGAAAAGAAACCATTCCGTCTTCATAACTATCAGAGGCAAGGAAGTGAAATTTTTATAGATAATCAGTGATTTGATCTTATCTATAACATAATTTGAAAATATATACTGAAATACAGTTAGGCCTACAGAAAAAAAGCGAATTTGGTGAAATTTATGAAGTAGGCCTGTCATAACTTTCTGGAAAAAACAAACATATGCAGCTTGAAGAAGGGGGCATTTGAATGGAGACTTGTTTCTGCAGAGGAGGCTATTCAAACGGTGAAGAACAATAACTTCAATTACTCTTCTTTTTGCCACCTTAAGATTACTGCATTTAAAAGAAGTTTTTCACCATCATTTTTTGCTTGTATTTAAAAAGCATTTTCTGTGTTCACTGGTGTTTTCTCTTTTTACACATTTTGAAGTCCACTGCTTTTACCTGCGTTGTTAGAGGAAGTTAGACTTGGAAAAAAAAAAACACGTTTGCACATTTACTTTTAGTGATTTCTCGGCTTTCACAAACTCACTTTTTTTACTTTTTTGGCGATCAGTCATGATTAACGGGAAATTTGGTTCGAGTTCCAGTCTGACACAAATTTTCATGGTCGTCATTCCATTCTACAGCTGATGGTTGTTCATATATGCAGTTGCGAATACATTTAATGTATTTCATAATGGCTGTAGTTGCTGCAGTGCCTGTTCGTTTATATGTGCACGTTTGTCCAAAGGAACTTTGCATCGTCATTCAGAATAACACAGACACTGCAATATCATATAAATAGTATACCTAATTCAATTCTGAGAAAGCTAGCAAATTTTGTATTGTGGGCATACACAGCTGTAGAATTGTGCCATGAATAAGACTGCTTCAGCTGTATGATAAATCTGTATTTATGATACAACTAGTTTCACAATGTTAGAGTCACATCTTCAGGGATACATACTAGGGTTGACTGAAAAGTAATGCCTCCTCCTTTATAACTCTTCAACAGTTGGCAGCATTGGTATGTGGCAGGTACTGTCTTATTCCGTAGCCTCTTTTCTATAGCTCCAGTTGGCGGGAAGCCTTAACACTGGACGGTTGTGTTGTTACAGTGTAAAGCGTGGAACCCTGAGCAGACGGTCAGTCAATGCAATTTAAGCAACGTGCAGTCATTGAATTCTTGGCAGCAGAAGGTGTCGCCCCAAAGGAGATTCATAGGAGAATGAAAGCAGTTCATGGTGATTGTGTTGATGTGAGTACTGTGTGTCATTGGGTGAGTAAGTTTAAAGATCTTGAGGCGGAAACATCTGACCTGCATGACAAAAAAAGAATTGGATGTCCTGTGACAGCAAGCACTGAGTTTCACAAGCAAAATGTTGACAGATTGATTCAGGATGATCATTGTTATCACTCAGAGAGAAATTGCAAGGACAATTGGCATTTCACAAGAACATATGAGTCACATTATTGCTTTGCGTGGCTATCGGAAGATTTGTGCACGATGGGTACCCCAGATGGTGACTCCTGAAATGATAGCGCACAGACTTGAAATTTGCCAGGAACTCCTCTCGTGTTACGAGAATGAAGGTGATGCCTTTCTCCATTCAATCATGGGACATCATTATGCTTCTGATGGAGATATTGAGAGAACTGTGTTTGCAGAAACAGAAGGTCAACTTCTTCCGTGACGGCTTCACAAAACTTGTTCATCGTTGGCAGAAATGTATCCAATTGGCTGGTGATTATGTGGAAAAGTGAATATTGGTAATTATAGATCACATTCTAAGGATTATTTCTGCGTTTTATTTATTAAAATATTCCCATACACACCCAATTAACGAAGGTGGAGGCATTACTTTTCATTTAACCTTTGTATTTACTTCATAATTACATAAAATGGTAATCAATACATGACCCAACATTCTTTGTCCAATTGTGATAAAATGTTTAATTGTCAAGAGGTTGGTAGTTCCATTTAAGATAGGGCAGAATGCAGGGAACATCATCCCAATACAGGAAATTTAAGCTGTAACGTAGTTGTGACAACAAGTCTGTAGTGACCACCTAGGGAAATTGAGCTGAAACCAGTCCGGCATGTAAAATACGGCTTCAGGCGTAAAATTAGTTTTGCTTTATTTCAGTTTCACGTAAGTTAACTATCAAAATTTTACTGGCCCAGTGGCAAAGTTTTATCATGGAATCTGCTCAAGAAGTATGCAAGTAAACAAAATCTGAAAGGCGTAACTTTGACACTGTTGGACAATTGCAGGTAGAAAGTAGAATACTGTTAACACATTTTCTAAAGACTTTTTATTGTGTTTACAGTAGAAATCTGGCTGTTTGCTTATGTTAATTAAGTAATTCCTTTTTCTTTTACAGAACAGGTTTGAGATTGTGAAGAATTGTATAGCTGCCTAAATGTTACTTCAAAACTACTACAGAATCCCCCCCCCCCATGAACCATGGACCTTGCCGTTGGTGGGGAGGCTTGCGTGCCTCAGCGATACAGATAGCCGTACCGTAGGTGCAACCACAACGGAGGGGTATCTGTTGAGAGGCCAGACAAACGTGTGGTTCCTGAAGAGGGGCAGCAGCCTTTTCAGTAGTTGCAAGGGCAACAGTCTGGATGATTGACTGATCTGGCCTTGTAACAATAACCAAAACGGCCTTGCTGTGCTGGTACTGCGAACGGCTGAAAGCAAGGGGAAACTACAGCCGTAATTTTTCCCGAGGGCATGCAGCTTTACTGTATGATTACATGATGATGGCGTCCTCTTGGGTAAAATATTCCGGAGGTAAAATAGTCCCCCATTCGGATCTCCGGGCGGGGACTACTCAAGTGGATGTCGTTATCAGGCGAAAGAAAACTGGCGTTCTACAGATCGGAGCGTGGAATGTCAGATCCCTTAATCGGGCAGGTAGGTTAGAAAATTTAAAAAGGGAAATGGATAGGTTGAAGTTGGATATAGTGGGAATTAGTGAAGTTCGGTGGCAGGAGGAACAAGACTTCTGGTCAGGTGACTACAGGGTTATAAACACAAAATCAAATAGGGGTAATGCAGGAGTACGTTTAATAATGAATAGGAAAATAGGAATGCGGGTAAGCTACTACAAACAGCATAGTGAACGCATTATTGTGGCCAAGATAGATACGAAGCCCACACCTACTACAGTAGTACAAGTTTATATGCCGACTAGCTCTGCAGATGACGAAGAAATTGAAGAAATGTATGATGAAATAAAAGAAATTATTCAGATTGTGAAGGGAGACGAAAATTTAATAGTCATGGGTGACTGGAATTCGAGTGTAGGAAAAGGGAGAGAAGGAAACATAGTAGGTGAATATGGATTGGGGGACAGAAATGAAAGAGGAAGCCGCCTGGTCGAATTTTGCACAGAGCACAACATAATCATAACTAACACTTGGTTTAAGAATCATGAAAGAAGGTTGTATACATGGAAGAACCCTGGAGATACTAAAAGGTATCAGATAGATTATATAATGGTAAGACAGAGATTTAGGAACCAGGTTTTAAATTGTAAGACATTTCCAGGGGCAGATGTGGACTCTGACCACAATCTATTGGTTATGACCTGTAGATTAAAACTGAAGAAACTGCAAAAAGGTGGGAATTTAAGGAGATGGGACCTGGATAAACTAAAAGAACCAGAGGTTGTACAGAGATTCAGGGAGAGCATAGGGGAGCAATTGACAGGAATGGGGGAAATAAATACAGTAGAAGAAGAATGGGTAGCTTTGAGGGATGAAGTAGTGAAGGCAGCAGAGGATCAAGTAGGTAAAAAGACGAGGGCTAGTAGAAATCCTTGGGTAACAGAAGAAATATTGAATTCAATTGATGAAAGGAGAAAATATAAAAATGCAGTAAGTGAAACAGGCAAAAAGGAATACAAACGTCTCAAAAATGAGATCGACAGGAAGTGCAAAATGGCTAAGCAGGGATGGCTAGAGGACAAATGCAAGGATGTAGAGGCCTATCTCACTAGGGGTAAGATAGATACCGCCTACAGGAAAATTAAAGAGACCTTTGGAGATAAGAGAACGACTTGTATGAATATCAAGAGCTCAGATGGAAACTCAGTTCTAAGCAAAGAAGGGAAAGCAGAAAGGTGGAAGGAGTATATAGAGGGTCTATACAAGGGCGATGTACTTGAGGACAATATTATGGAAATGGAAGAGGATGTAGATGAAGATGAAATGGGAGATATGATACTGCGTGAAGAGTTTGACAGAGCACTGAAAGACCTGAGTCGAAACAAGGCCCCCGGAGTAGACAATATTCCATTGGAACTACTGACGGCCGTGGGAGAGCCAGTCCTGACAAAACTCTACCATCTGGTGAGCAAGATGTATGAAACAGGCGAAATACCCTCAGACTTCAAGAAGAATATAATAATTCCAATCCCAAAGAAAGCAGGTGTTGACAGATGTGAAAATTACCGAACTATCAGCTTAATAAGTCACAGCTGCAAAATACTAACACGAATTCTTTACAGACGAATGGAAAAACTAGTAGAAGCCAACCTCGGGGAAGATCAGTTTGGATTCCGTAGAAACACTGGAACACGTGAGGCAATACTGACCTTACGACTTATCTTAGAAGAAAGATTAAGGAAAGGCAAACCCACATTTCTAGCATTTGTAGACTTAGAGAAAGCTTTTGACAATGTTGACTGGAATACTCTCTTTCAAATTCTAAAGGTGGCAGGGGTAAAATACAGGGAGCGAAAGGCTATTTACAATTTGTACAGAAACCAGATGGCAGTTATAAGAGTTGAGGGACTTGAAAGGGAAGCAGTGGTTGGGAAGGGAGTAAGACAGGGTTGTAGCCTCTCCCCGATGTTGTTCAATCTGTATATTGAGCAAGCAGTAAAGGAAACAAAAGAAAAATTCGGAGTAGGTATTAAAATTCATGGAGAAGAAATAAAAACTTTGAGGTTCGCCGATGACATTGTAATTCTGTCAGAGACAGCAAAGGACTTGGAAGAGCAGTTGAATGGAATGGACAGTGTCTTGAAAGGAGGATATAAGATGAACATCAACAAAAGCAAAACAAGGATAATGGAATGTAGTCTAATTAAGTCGGGTGATGCTGAGGGAATTAGATTAGGAAATGAGGCACTTAAAGTAGTAAAGGAGTTTAGCTATTTGGGGAGCAAAATAACTGATGATGGTCGAAGTAGAGAGGATATAAAATGTAGGCTGGCAATGGCAAGGAAAGCGTTTCTGAAGAAGAGAAATTTGTTAACATCCAGTATTGATTTAAGTGTCAGGAAGTCATTTCTGAAAGTATTCGTATGGAGTGTAGCCATGTATGGAAGTGAAACATGGACGATAAATAGTTTGGACAAGAAGAGAATAGAAGCTTTCGAAATGTGGTGCTACAGAAGAATGCTGAAGATTAGATGGGTAGATCACATAACTAATGAGGAAGTATTGAATAGGATTGCGGAGAAGAGAAGTTTGTGGCACAACTTGACCAGAAGAAGGGATCGGTTGGTAGGACATGTTCTGAGGCATCAAGGGATCATCAATTTAGTATTGGAGGGGAGCGTGGAGGGTAAAAATCGTAGAGGGAGACCAAGAGATGAATACACTAAGCAGATTCAGAAGGATGTAGGTTGCAGTAGGTACTGGGAGATGAAAAAGCTTGCACAGGATAGAGTAGCATGGAGAGCTGCATCAAACCAGTCTCAGGACTGAAGACCACAACAACAACAACAACTACAGAATCCCCGTGCCAATCAGGTTACTGCAAGTGCCAAGAAAATCCAGTTGATCATCTCTGCAATTAAAACGAAAGAGGGCACTGTGTACACTGACCTATGCGAACAATTGAAAGCTGATTCAAATGTGACAGTTCTTTGTCGCAAAGGTTGCGTATCAACATATACGTCAAAATGGCATATCACAACGTTTATAAAACACAAAATTGTGGGAGAGTCTGGGTGTGAAACACTGGAAGAACATCGCTGTTCCAAACTACCAGGTTTTGATTGCCTTCAAGAAAGGGACAGCAAACATCTTGTTGTAATAATAAACATCATGAGCGGCAGTGTTGCATCTTCGTCACTTAATATGGGCCAAGCAGTTTCCAACGGAAGGCAGTAGATGCAGACATTTGAAGAAACATGGCCAGGAGAGTTTCACAATTCCATCCCAAAAAAGGATGTAATGCTGTTTGTTATGAAGAAAAAAGTGAAGGTCGGTACAGAGTTTGTTTTCAACACAGCATTGATTTACTCAAGGGTGACTGTCTTGATGTCTTCTTGATTAATTTATGTTGCAGGCTTGTTGCACCACAAACTGGCACCCTTCCACATCTCCCTCTTCAGAGATTAAGGATGGATGAGATTCACTAGCAAATCAAAGTTGAAAGAACTGAGACACTTTTGTCATCTCTGAATGCATTTATTGTAGATGGGTATTCTGGCAATCACTTGGCTTACAAATAGGACAAAAGATTACTCATTTTGTAGAAACTAGAAAGCAAGTCCAAATGTCAGTTCACTCTGTATACAGCTCTCACACCATAGCAGGTACTACTGAACATGACTGAAAACAAATTGCAAGTAATTATGATCCTATGCAAACATCTGTCTGACAGGTGCCTTTCTATCAAAGAGGCCCACAAGCTCATTCTCACTAGTAAAGATTATGTGCCTATTGAAGTAACAGACAGAGAATCAAAGCCAAGAATACACTTGTACATTTAACATGACGAAGTAGATTTTAGAACTGCTCCACAGGCATTACAGCTAACAAAGGAGAATGTATGAGTAAGTGATCACATTAAGGTAATATCAGATGACACTGATATGTTAGCTCTTCTGCTTCACTACTATGCTGAGAATTTAACTGCAAGCAAGATAACCATGGAACGAAGCAGCCTGAGAAAGACGTCTATTGATGATGGAGCAACAGCATTGAATCATGCTGATATTTGCACCAACCTCCTTACAGCGCGCACACACACACACACTCTTATCTGGATATGATATTTTTGGGAGCTTTCATGAAACAGGGAAAAAGAAAGCAGCTCAGAAGTTGAAATAGGGTTATTCATCTTTGGATACCCTAACATCAGATCTATCGGACATAATCAGAGAAGTGACTGCTATTATTGCACCATGCTACAGTCCCAAAGTAAAAGAGGGTATGTCCGATATGCAAATTTTTGTTTGAAGTACAAAAACTGCAAAACCGAGAATCTGATCTGCTTCCAAATCGGAATTGTTGCCCCCAATGAATGAAGCCTTCCATGAGCAACTTAAACGAGCACACCTACTGTGTGAAATTTGGAAATCTGCAATTGATGAATGACCAGCCCTGTTGGATCCTCTAAAATATGGATGTAGTCCTGAAGAAGTGTCAAAAGTTTAATTTCCGTGGACACTACTGGATATCATATCCGTAGCTCTGGCAGACACGTAGCTCTGGCATACACGTAGCTCTGGCAGATACTGTTCTGACGAATTGATGTGGGTGCTCCCAGAGGTCTCTATGCAGTGCAATGGTGCTGCAGAAAAGTGCATCTGTTCAGTATTTTGCGGTTGTACTGGTGATAGAAACTGCGCAATATGTTCACAAAAAAATCCAACTCGACTGATACGTCAGATGATGAAAGCATTTATGATGGTGATGAAAGTGATTGAACATTTACCAACTCACCCTGAAATATCAGTTGGACCAAAATATGTTATGGGAATACAATATCAGAAAAAAATCTTTTGATCTAATTTTTAATATTGTATTCAATTCCAATGTATTTCATGTTTTCTTTCTGTTTTTGGTATTTTATAGCTATAAAAATTTGTCCAGCAGAGCCGAAGTTTCACCTGTCAAATATTGTTTTCACATTTTTCACTAAGATGCCATCATAACATGTTGAATGTAAGTGATTTCCACCTCAGAGGGAATTCTTTAAATCTACCACCAGGCTATCTTCTCACATGAGGGACATGCCCTGCTGTAGCAGGGAAAAGAAGCAATAAGTGGAAAAATGCTGCTATTGGAGCACAATATGCTCTTGTTCATTAAAAGGCTTTAACTGAACAGTGGTGTACCAGCTGCCCCATTCTAGCTTCCTCAGCACCTTTAAAAGTTTTCATAAATACTTTGATTTGGAAACATATTTACAATTTTTTATGCTGAGACAGGAGACAGTCACAGTGGGAAAGAGACAGAAAAGTGATAATACTGGAAGATAGTAGACAGTGTTTGTGTATAGAAAGAATGGAGGAGACAACGGCAGTATGAGAAAAAGAGAGGGACACAGTGACAATGGAACATAGTTGACAGTAACAGAACAGTGCTAGGAAAAGAGTGAAGGAGACAGTGCTAGTGGGAGAGGAATAGATATATGGAGAAAGTGGAAGTGGGTGAGAGCCAGTGATAATGAGAGACAGAGTTTATGATAATGAAGAAGAAAGAGATAGTGACAGTGAGGAGAAAAAACAGCAGTGGGAAAGAAGGAACGAGATAGTAGCAGTAAGAGAGAGTAAGTAACAATGACAGTGAGACGCCAGTAGCAGAGCAATATAAAGGAGACTGGCTGTGGGACAGTGACAAAGAGACACACATTGATAATGACAATGAATTGGGCTGAATGAGTGAGTGAGAATGGGCAAGTGGAAACAGCTAGGTATAAGCGACTTACTGCGATGGGCTAGTGGGCGTGAGAGAGTTACAGTTAGGGAGCTTCTGGGTGTAAGATGTTAACGGTTAATTTGGTGGGAGGAGACCAAACTGCGAGGTAATCAGTCTCATTGGATTAGGGAAGGATGGGGAAGGAAGTCAGCCATGCCCTTTCAAAGGGCATTTAGGGAAATCACAGAAAACCTAAATCCAGATGGCTGGATGCAGGATTGAACCGTCGTCCGCCTGAGTGCAAGTCCAGTGTGCTAGCCACTGTGCCACCTCACACAGTGTGAGATGTAAGTTGCTTGTGAAACAGAGCATGAAGATGTTTGCATCCCAAAATTTTTGGGAAAATTTTTAAAGGTGCTGAGGAAGGCAGAATGAGGCAGCTGGTACCCCACTTTTCAGTCGGTGTCTTTTAAACAGAAGCAAATTTGTCTTTTTTGTGCTCCAACAGAAGCATTTTTCCACTGATTGTAGTAATTTACCTCAATTTTTGTTAAGTACATAATTTATTAAACTTTAGTAACAATTTATTAAATATATGATCATTTTTGGTTTAACACGATCTCAGTGCACATTTTAGTTTACTCTGAGTAGATTTGAATACATGGGGCAAAGGTGACATTACCTCAATTTTTTGAAGAAAATTATTGCAGGCATAAACAGTTTCTATAATATGATAACACCACATTGATTCAGTCACACGAGGGATAGATACTAAAAAAGATATTATAGCCCTATTACAGTTTACCAACACTTTGTCTTACGACGTTTTTTCTTTGGGCTGTATATGGTAATTCTTTCCTATTGTTAATTTTTGGTGCAAGCTATTGCTACTTTTAAGAATTTTCAAATACTTTTTTATGTTTGTTGGATGGTGATTCTGTGCCATATGTGGTACACAAATGTTATGTGGGAACCATTACTTTTTAATGCCCTTAGATGTTGAGTACTTCTGCTTCTGAAGTTCCTACATTTTTAGCCCATATATAAAGATTGTCTACAATTGCCGGTTAATTGGTAGATCCCGGATTGGTTATACACTCAGGTGACAAAAGTCATGGGATACTTCCTAATATTGTGTCAAAACTCCTTTCAACAAGTCTTTGGAAAACCCCTGCATATTGAGCCGCCCATAGTTGCGAAGGTGTTGCCAGTGCAGGGTTTTGTGCATGAATTGATCTCTCAATTATGTCCCATGAATGTTCAATGATATTTGAGTCAGGCAATCTGAGTGGCCAAATCATTCACCTGGATTGTCCAGAATGTTCTTCAAACCAGTCGCGAACCACTGTGGCTCGGTGACAATTCCATTGTTGTTTGGGAAAGTGAAGTCCATGAATGGCTGCAAATGGTCTCCAATTAGCTGAACATAACTGTTTCCAGTCAATGATTGGTTCAGTTGGATCAGAGGACACAGTCCATTCCATGTAAAGACAGCCCACACCATTATGGAGCCATCACCAGTTTGCACTGCGCCTAGTCGACAACTTGGGTCCACAACTTCGTTGGGTCTGCCCCACAAGTGAACTCTACCATCAACTCTTACCAACTGAAATTAGGTTTCACCTGACCAGGCTACTGTTTTCCAGCCATCTACGGCAGGCATTCTCAAACTTTTCCATTGCACCCCCTTCTGAAACATAATTTATTTTAATAAGATCTCCGCTGTTTTGCTTTCCTTCTTTAACACTTCTTGCACTTAGGCAAGAAACATCTGCCCAGATATCTAATTACATCAGTCATATTATTACAACTATCAGTTACAACAACAACATGAACAACAATAAAAATTATTACTATTATTAGAGAGTGCCATTCGGCTACATCAAAAGTAAACTTCTTTTTTTTTTTTTTTTTTTTTTTTTTTATGACAAACACAACCAGTTAAATAACCATGGCCATGAGTGCACTTATTGAAAGTGAGCAAATTTTGAGTACTTCACTACATTTTTTTTTTATATATTTGTTCACAAATATGTTTGTTAGTTAAAATATAGCTGTTTCCATCTGTAATGCTTTAATTCACTTAGAAAGTTTTATAATGCTTTTAATTCACTTAGAAAGTTTTAATATTTGAAAGAATATGATGTACATACGATGACAGAATAATACTCAACGTTTAAATGCCAATTTAAAAGATTTTGCATTGAAACTGATCATTAAAAAAAGGAAATAAACAAGAGTAAAAAGACACATGGTTCAAAATGCAGAAATTTTTTGACATTTGCATATTTAGTGTGCTGTGGGAGTTTCTTCACAAGAAGAAAGCAAATCCAATCTTGGTTGAATCTGTGAAACAGCAACTCACATACATCCTTCCAGCTGCAGTCGAGGTCGATGTTTCGTCTCGATTGCAATGCCATTGCAGAAAATATTGACTCTCACTAGTAAGTTGTTCTAAAGGTAAAAACATGTCCACTGCCCTTCCTGCTAAAGTGGGATATTCTGTCTGAGTCTGCATTTTTATAACCTTTAATCACCAATAATTGCGTGGATATTCAAACACACTCACTTAGAAACAATAGCTCATTACATGATAACAACTCAGTATCTCTTGTTCGACTGCCGTGCCGTGACATGCGGCCGGCGCCGTTCGTAGCTAGGTGGCGCTCCTGCGCTCAGCCGAGTTGCGGAGCGCCTCTATCGCCATTTGCGCATACTGTTGTGGCGGCACTGTTAAATGTCATGGCACTGTCACAACACTTTTCCCCCCTTGAAAAAAAAAAAAAACACTCACTTCCTTGGAGACATGGACAGTGCGGAGACATCCATGGCCTCTTGTGAGGCCTCGAGAAGATCCCGCGGAGAGACACGAGAGTATGGTTGAAAATGTCCAGGACGGAAGCTCGTGCGTGGAACGTGCCTCCTGGACGAGATGATGGGTGAAAACTCCGGAGCAGCTTCCATAGGTGTCGTGAACCTGGGGGTGTGCTCCAGCGAGATGGGTCCCAGAGAAGGCGGCGTCGCGACTGGGGCCGGTTCCGGCGTACTCGGAAGCAGTAGCGACGTCGGCTGCATCAACACGTACGGTAGATCAGCAGCAGCGACAGGACTGGCTTCTCGGGCTGGTGGAGGCGAAGGAAGGGGTGGTGGCACCGGCATGGCCACCACTCGTGGGCGCATCTGGTCGTAATGGTGAACAACCATGGCGTCGTCCGTACGTATTTCACAAAGCCGGCGGCCGCGAAGAGCCTGGACCACCCCTGGAATCCATTTAGGGCGAGATCCATACCCCTGTGCCCACACGTCAGTGCCCACCGAATCAATACTGGGCCAATAAACGTGCCTGCGGGCCAGGGACTTAGTCCGAGAAATACCCCAATGGCCTTCATGCAACAGTTTGAGAACATCATTGCGAAGAGGGGCTGGCACCACGACCCGTTGAGATGCGCCATCCGTGGCCAGAAGAACAACACCATCACGAACAGACAGACGAAGGCGCAAGGCATGGTAGTTGCGAAGGGGATCCGATGCCCGGCCCTTGGTCCTGTCTGGCCAACCCCGTTGAACAAAACCGATCACCTGACGCAGGACTGGGTCCCGCGCAGTAGCCGACGTAACCTGCGGACCTGTAAGTGGAAAACCCTTGACCGCACGACGTTCTTCCTCGTCAATGTGGAAACAGAGTAGTTCATCACAATCGAAAACCAGGTCGGGGCCCATCGGCAATCGCGACAATGTGTCAGCGTTGGCGTGCTGAGCTGTGGGGCGATAGTGAATCTCATACCGAAAACGAGACAAGTATAAGGCCCAACGTTGCAGGCGGTGAGCTACCTTATCCGGAAGCGACGCCGATGGGCTGAACAGAGAGACCAGCGGCTTGTGGTCAGTGATGAGGTGAAACTTAGAACCATACAAAAAAACGCTGAACTTTTTTAGAGCATAAATGATAGCGAGCGCCTCCTTTTCGATTTGAGAGTAATGCCGTTGCGCATCGTTGAGGGTCTTGGAAGCATAGGCGATGGGTCGTTCCGACCCATCCTCATACTGATGGGCGAGAACAGCCCCTAGGCCATACTGTGATGCGTCAGTCGCCAGAATCAAGTGCTGACCCGAACGGAATGTGACAAGACAAGGCGCCGACTGCAAATGAGCCTTCAGGTGGACAAAAGCCTGCTCACACTCGTCGGACCAACAGAAAGGGACGTTTTTGCGTAACAGCTAATGCAGAGGATGAGCTACCGCCGCCGCAGATGGAATGAATTTGTGATAATAAGCAATCTTGCCTAGAAATGCCTGAAGGTCTTTGACCGTAGATGGCCGGGGTAGAGCGTTAATGGCCGCAACGTGCTGACGTAGAGGACGTATACCCTCACGGGACAAGTGGAAACCAAGATACACAATGGAGGGTTGGAAGAACTGTGACTTGTCCAGATTGCACCTCAACCCAGCCGAATGCAAAACCCGAAACAGTGAACGCAAATTGTGAAGGTGCTCCTCGGGGGGGAGGGGGGGGGGGGGGGCCGTGACAACAATGTCATCCAGATAGTTTATGCAGCCGGGAACGGAAGCCGTGAGCTGTTCCAAAAACCGCTGAAAAATGGCCGGCACGCTGGCGACGCCAAATGGTAACCGCTGGTACTGATACAACCCACAAGGAGTGTTGATGATGAGAAATTCCTTGGAAGAAGCATCCAACGGCAACTGATGGTACGCCTCCGATAAGTCAAGTTTGGAAAAGAACTGACCCCCAGCGAGCTTGGTAAATAACTCCTCAGGGCGGGGAAGAGGATAAGTGTCAATGAGGCTCTGAGCGTTGACAGTGGCTTTAAAATCACCACACAATCGCAGACTCCCGTTTGGTTTAGAAACCACCACAATTGGCGATGCCCATTCGCTGGAGGTAACAGGAAGGAGAATCCCTGAAGCTGTTAACCTGTCTATCTCAGCCTTGACAGGTGCACGCAATGCCACCGGAATAGAGCGTGCCCGGAAAAACTTAGGGCGAGCTGTAGGTTTAAGAGTAATGTGGGCTTCAAAATCCTTGGCATGACCCAGACCAGCAGAGAACACGGACGAAAATTCAGAACACAATCCCTCCAGCTGTTGATGCGGAATATCCTCAGATATGAGGTGCACATCATCATTAATGGAGAACCCGAACAACTGGAAAGCATCATAACCGAACAGGTTTTCAGTGCCCGCATGATCCACCACATAAAACGTGAGGGGCCTCACAACAGACTTGTAGGCAGTGGAAGCATCAAACTGGCCAATGATAGGAATTTTCTGTTTATTATAAGGTCTCAGATTTCGCGTAACTGGAGACAAGGGAGGGGATCCTAACTCCAAATATGTGCGAGAATTAATGAGAGTTACTGCAGAACCAGCGTCCACTTGCATGCGAATGTCTTTATCCAGAACACAAACAGTAACAAACAACTTATTTATTTGAGAAAGCACACAGTTAACATCCATGTCCGATACCTCGTCCTCAGGAACATTAGGGGACTGACACACAGAACCACTGTGGCCTTTTTTCCTACATGAAGTACACGTGGCCCAACGTTTTGGACATGCGGCCCTGTCATGCTGTACAAAACAATGTGGACAAGAAGGAAGTGCGGAACGAACCGGCTTCTGTGGTTGCTGTTTTCGCTGCGATCGTTGCGGCCCAACGTGATGTTGTTTATGTGAGTGAACCGCCGCCACATCTTCGTTCTCCTGTGAAACAGGCAAATTGTCCGTGTTGAAAGTTGACTGTACAGTGCCTACATCACACCATGCGTCTATTTGCGCGCCAGCAGCGTGAGACTCTTCAAAGGATTGAGCAATGCTTAGAACTTCCGACAACGATGGGTTTGGCAGTTGTAGGGCACATTGCCGAACTTCTTTATCAGGAGCAAGCCGTAGAACAGCATCCCTAACCATTGAATCAGCATAAGACTCATGATGAGTGTCCGTGACAAACTGACATTTCCTACTCAGACCGTGTAGTTCCGCCGCCCAAGCCCGGTACGATTGATGGGGCTGTTTACGACACCGGTAGAATGCCACGCGGGCGGCAACGACATGGGTGTTTTTTCGGTAATAGTTAGACAATAAGTCACACATTTCTTGGAAGGACAGAGAGGCAGGTTCCCGCAGAGGCGCTAACTGAGATAGCAGCTGATAGATCCGTGGGGAAATCCAAGATAGAAATAACGACTTACACATAGGAGCGTCGATAACGCCGAAAGCCAAGAAGTGTTGCCACAAACGCTTCTCATAATCCTCCCTATCTTCAGAGGTCTCGTCGTAAGGAGGGAATGGAGGTGGAGAAGGGGAAGACAGACGATGAGTAAGCGACATCGACAATGCCTGAATAGCAGCCGTCAGCTGTGTTTGTTGTTCAATGAGCGCTTGCATAAGCTGTTCCATTTCTGCCCCATCATGAACACACAAATCCGCAACGCAGTGAAAATATACAACCTCGTCGCCAAAAAGTGCTATAACCTTTAATCACCAATAATTGCGTGGATATTCAAACACACTCACTTAGAAACAATAGCTCATTACATGATAACAACTCAGTATCTCTTGTTCGACTGCCATGCCGTGACACGCGGCTGGTGCCGTTTGTAGCTAGGTGGCGCTCCCGCGCTCAGTCGAGTTGCGGAGTGCCTCTATCGCCGTTTGCGCGTACTGTCATGGTGGCACTGTTAAATGTCATGGCACTGTCACAACATGCATGCAAATTTTCAAAACTGATGTAGGTTCTGGAAATTTATCCTGAAAGTTTATGAGATGTACTACACCAATTCTATTACTTTTACTTAAATTCAACTCATTTTCCTCCACAAAATCATACAGACAGAAAAACATCTCCTAGTAGTTCTGCTCCATCTGCCCAAGTTTTCTATTAAACGCAAGCACTCTCTTGTTTAGAAAGATGATAACGCTACTTTGGTTATGAAGTGACATGTTAAGATCATTCAGTTTCTCAAAAACGTCACCCAAGTGACAAAACATTAGAGGCCTTTTTCATGCAGAAACTGAGCCACAAGTGTGGGACTGCTGTTCAATTGGGAAAGGCGAAGTTCATACTGCAGCTCCACAATGCGACAAAGAACTTTACCATGAGGCAACCAGTATACCTCCGAAAGTGCTATAGAAATTAACCATGAGTAGAACCCATTTCCTCGCAAAGAATGGAAAATAGCCTGCTGTCTAAAGTGAGTGATTTCACCAAATTTACAACAGTGACTACATCACTGACTTTCTGTTGTACTACTTTAGAAGCCATTGGCTCCCTGTGTATCACACAATGTGTGAATTTTACAGAAGGAGAAACAGCACACACTCTTGTTATGAATTATTTTTAGTTGCATTTAGTGCTGCTACTCAATCAGTATATACCCCAACACAATTTGTCTATGTCAGATTATTGTCAACAAAACAGGAATTCACATGAAAGACAATATCTTCACACTTAGTCCTACCTTCTAGAGCTTTACAAAACAGAAGTCTTCACGCATTTACTTTTTATAGCAGTAGCGTACAAACACAAGGCACTGGGAAAGATTTTTGATATCAACGCTGTCATCAAGTTGTGGTGTGAATTTTGGGCTGATGAAAACGTGGAAGCAATTTATTTTTCATGTCAGTCACTATTGCATCAATACAACCGGCCATAGTATCATGTGAGAGTGGTATTGGCTTCAGACTCATGCCAAACTTTTCTCCTTGCATGATTTTAACAGCTGTGGGAGGATGTAATTTCTTGACAATAATACATGCTGATTTGAAGGATACCTCTAGGGATGTTCCTACACCTTCCTTAGCAACTGATACTTTTTGTTTTTTTGTTTTTTGTTTTTAGCGATCTGACATTATCTTTTTGTTGTTGCTCACGACACTTAAAAGTTTACAAAGTTGTACTAACATGGCCTGCACGTTTTGTCTGCAGGTATCTCTTTAGTTTTACAGACCTCAAGCTATCATTAGTTCAAATTCCCAAACAAACAACACATTGTGGTCCATTCTCATTGCTCAAAAGAATGCTGGTAAAGCCTACTGTCAGATAATCGACTTGATATTTACGCACTTGGGCTCTGCATTTAGAACTAATGTTTCTGGTAGGATTGGGAAAAACATGAAAGAAGAGTGTACTTCAATTAAATTTGAATCTTTTTCCTTATTAGAACTATATACTTTCAAAGGAGATGATCAACTCAATGAAACACTTCCCTGGGATCTCTCGTTGCCACTGAGAATCAGCCACTCATGAATGGGAAAGGCAGAACTTGTATCACTTTCTTTTGAATTGTTAAACCAACTGAACACATGCTAGTACTGAACTTCTAGCTATCTCACTGCCTTTGAGCTGACTGGAAGCCTAGCTGAAATCGCGAGGAAAGTCAAAATGGCTGTAAATAACCATCTATTCTTGTAGTCAGTGCTGCAAGGAAGTGGCAGTCATGTTGTCAAGCAGCTTATTGTCATTAGTGACTATTAAATGTTTGGGAAGTGGCTAACCCTGGGGATATGTGATGAGATTTGATTCATCCCTTTCCCGCTTACAGGATCTACTGCTCAGATCTTGTGAAATACAACAGCAAATTAACAATGGGTCAGCTAGCTAACTTGGTTCATAGAAATGAGAATCTGACACTAGCATGATTTGTTCACCGGAAATCTTTTTCTTACATAATATGAAATACATATATTTCAATGAAAGCCAGTGCTCCCCCCCACACACACACTGAGGGCAGCTGTCTAGGGTTGAACCAATAGGGTTACAAGCACAGGAGAGGTAGTGCAGGCGATGTTGAGCTATTAAAAGGTAACTGTGTCAGTCATCTGCTGACATAGCCCATTAATGCCAAATTTCACCACACTGTTGTAACGAATTCGTTCATCGCACATCCCACAATAATTTCAGTGGTTATTTCACACAGCGTTGGTTGTTCATTACCACTGACAACTCTACACAAACGCCGCTACTCTCGGTCATTACTTGAATACCGTTGGCCACTGCATTGTTCATGGGGAAAGGTGATGCCTGAAATTTGGTATTCTCGGCACACTCTTGACACTGCGGAACTCAGAATATTGAATTCCCTAATGACTTCCAAAATGGAAGTCCTATGCGTCTTAACTCCAACTACCATTCCGCATCAAAATTCTATTATTTCCCATCATGTGACTATAATCACATTGGAAACCTTTTCACATGAATCACCCGGATACAAACGACACCTCTGCCAATGCACTGTCCTTTTATACTCTGTGTACGCGATACTGTCGCCATCTGGATATGTGTGTTTACCAGTGTTAGTGTTTTGTCTTTCAAGTTCTGTATTTTGCTATTGATTCTGTATGCTATGTTGAGAACCATCCTTTTAGTATGTTTTGCTACCCTGTGTATTTTGTTGTTGTATGTGTTATCTGTTGCTTATTTTCTGCTGATTTGTTGTGTAGTGTACTGTGTCTGTTGCCATAGCATAAATATGTCTCAGTTACGTAACAATATGTCATTAGCTATATATGCAAACCAACACAAAAAAGTTGAACCTTAATTATCATTCCTTTATATGTACAACTTTAAGCTGAAATTCCAATGTTGTCATCTCTTCATAATTTTCAGGCTGGACAAGAAAACAATACCACTGAAAATAGAAAAAAAGTGCTGAAATATGTTTGGGTAAAGAAAAACTAAACAAACATTGTCTTGCATATGGTGGACTCTCTCTCCAATTTTTCTCAGCCAGCACAGAATGAAAGAAGTGCATCAGCATCCCAAAAGCAATTATCAATAAAATAGTTCGTGAATTTGATTAGTCACAATATGTTAAAAATAAAAATTTCTCATGGCACATCTTCAAAAACAGGGGGTCATCTTATACTCAGGGTTGTCTTATAGTCAGGTAAATACAGAAACCCTATTTTTGCTGCTACATTTAGAAAATGATTGGTTAAAATACTTGTAACCTGCAGATTATCAGGTACATTATTATCATTTAGTTTAATTGTTGCAGTATCTTTTACATGAACTGGTTGTCCTGTCTCCTGTTTCACAATATGCTATTTAGTTTTAATCTTGTTATTTGTATTATTAACATCCATCAGGGTGCACACATTTATGGACGTTTCAAGGAGTTTCCCCAATAGTATGAATAATAGAGTAAGATTCCACACATATAGGGGATTATGATCAGTGATGGATGTTGTACAAGAGCACATGAACTCCCCAACTTTTGACACCTTGCGCAGATTTATTGGTTATTTTTCTTTGAATGCTGTTAAACATAAAGTAGATGAGGTAATCTGTAATACATGGCACTAAATCTATCGTGCTACGCTACATTGCAACTTCACACTTAGTGAAACCTGACATCAGGGCCACAGGCACATTTTAAGTTGTGCATGTTTTGAGGAGCTTTTGCACAAGCGCAACTGGCATGACATAATTGCCTTGATGGCCAAATACATACAGATTTGATAAACAACATGCACAGTTCACAGCCTCAGCTAGCCCTTACTACTCAACTTGAAGTTTACGTCAGTGCCACCAGGTAGCACCACACTGCAGCAGCCTTTCATTCCCATTTGTCTGGAATAATTCCGTTTCGTGGTAGCACATTCCTCAGGTATGTCAATTCAATCACTGTTTAGTAAAATTAGACCAGAAATCAGTATACCTTGTAGTTACACTGAATGAGATATTTAATATTAAGTTACGGATTTTATCATACGGTAATCCTTTTGAGGTGCTGAAAACTATTAAAGCATATCATTCTCAATTGTGATACTGCAGCATTTATTCATGCTTCTGAGATCTGATGACCTAATGGTGGGTCTGGTTTATCTATTCTGTAGACCCACATTGTGAAAAGCTGTTTCACTGGTTTCTCTGATAGTCACTTAAATGTAGATTTGAAGACGGTGTGCTTTTAGCCCTTATGGTTTTTAGCACCTCATCTGTATTCTAGTCAAGTGATCTTGTTGATAGATAGTGCTACTTGAATTTCGTAATTTCCGCAAATGGTAATTTGTCTTTGGAGTTGTCTACTGTGCAGGAATCGGCTTTCTTTCTTGTGCAGTCTCAACATGAACTGTTGAGTCTGTTTTTAAAACATGAACTCTATTGAATCTGTTTTTAACTGCTAACAGAAAAGAAAATTAGCAGGAAAAATTAGCTACAAAGGAACTAGGGTCTCCCCGATCAGATATGTTGTCTGAGAAAGTGACGAAATCAAATAAGTGTGACTACAAGTTGTTTGCCATATATATTTCCATACGTTTCCCCAACAAATTTTGAGATCTCAAGGTAAGTAAGTACATAAGTTGGAAAAAAAAAGTAAGGACTTCCGTATTTCTAAACGTGTGACCAAAATCTTAAACACTAAAATACACTTCTTTTGTAATGAACTATTTTTAAATGGATAAAGCAAACCAGATGGTATACATGTTTCATTAAGATCACTGATATTACTTTGTTTCAATAAAACAAAACACATTTGGTGACAAAAATACACATTTCATTGGAGATGCAAGACAGATTTAAAATACCTTACTGGTTTCAGAAACAACCTCAAAGAAAAAGTAGGCCTCTTGATAGAAGTGTATAAGGCAGGGAAGTTTTGTGTCAACCAACACCATAGGTGACCGCCAATAAAATGTTGGTTCTATTATGTTTGTTATTGTTGGCTATTACCCACTGTGTTATGTCTTATTCTACAGGTATTGTATGGTTTTTCTTTCAAGAAATATGTGAGTACATAGCGTACAAACTGCCTGTGACTGCCACAATTTTCTTCTTCTTATCATCCATACTTTCTACTATATAAACTACTTTCAAAGTTACAAAATTTACTAGAATAAATAAAGCATCTATAAAACACCACACTGTATAATGTACTTGCAGTGAGACAGTCCCAATTCCTGAAATCCATTGCCTATGGCCTCTGGCCTGCCAAGAAGCACCAGAGTTCTGAGTCCATCGTCAAACCATAAAAATCCACCACATTACACCACAAACAAACAGACCCGGCCTGCTGGCAGATCTGTGAGACTAGATCTGACGAGCAGGGAGTGTACACTTGTGTTGCCACATAGTCACATGTCACAGACATCATGCTGGTGAAATGAGACTGGTTAAGGGAGGAGAAGGGAAAAGAGAGGTAGGAAGTGACAATAGGTTATAGAAGAAGTAGGAATAGGACTTTCTCAGAGAGTGTTGTTGTGAATGTGGAAAACAGATTTGATCTGTTGTCACAGTTGGAGCCGACCGCAGTGGCCGAAGCAGTTCTAGGTGCTTCAGTCCGGAACCGCGCAACTGCTACGGTCACAGGTTGGAATCCTGCCTCGGTCATGGATGTGTGTGATGTCCTTGGGTTAGTTAGGTTTAAGTAATTCTAAGTTCTAGGGGACTGATGATCTCAGATGTTAAGTCCCATAGTGCTCAGAGCCATTTGAATTTGAATCACAGTTGGAAACTGATGAGCCACAAGCAGATGTAGGAATAGACAAGGACACAACAAAAAACTTTCAAAAAGTGTTTATAAAAGTAAGAAGTCACAAAAAATTGTGAAAAAGAAGAAATTTTTGTTGTTAGGTAGTTCACATGGTAGAGGTGTTGACCAAATATTGCAGCACGAACTAGGGTCAGGTTACCACGTCACAAGATTTTTTAAGCCTAGTGCAAGTCTGGGTCGGGTGATAAGAGGATGTAGGTTCACTTTGCAAAGACTTCACAAAGGAAGACACCATGATAATAGTGGGTGGGGTGGGAAACAGTACAGATAGGAACCCTAATTATTCAACTGAGAGTTACCTAGGAAAGATAGCTTCAGCAACAAGACATACTGGTGTTGGGCTTGTGTTTGTCATGAGGTGCCATGATCAGCCTCATTTAAACTCTTCTGTTAGGGGAGTTAATTTAGAGGTGGAAAGGATGCTTGGATCAGGTATTGGGTCTCATATCAGTGTGGTTGCTGTTGACTATCAGTAGGTGGGACTATGCTAGGCATAGCCTCACCTCAGCAGGAAAGGGAAGGGAAAATTGTCTGGACTAATAACAACGTAAGGGGAGCACTAGCACAAGTGGTAAAGTACCAGTTGTTACAAGTGACAGAACAGCAGTTTTTTTGGAATAGTGTGGGGGAAAAAAAAAGATGTTCAGAGACAGGCTGAAAGCAAATTTTAATGTACACAATTCATGCAGACAGTTTCTGATTGAAACTAAAGATACTCAAAAAATGACAGGACAGTTACGTTCATCCAGTTGTAATACAGCCAGCGTACAAAATCAGTTATGTTTATTGTTCTGGCATAACCACAAGTGCCAGAACGAAGACGAAGAACAGAAAACCAGAGAAGGCGCTTAGGAAACATCTGCCAATAGCCTGCTGACAAGGACTGAGCCACACCAGGAACACCCCCTGCGAAAAGTGAATATAAACGCTGCTCCTGCCAGCCTTGTCCACTCAGATCGGACTCAGTAGCGCAGTCTTCGTTCTGGCACTTGTGGTTATGCCAGAACAATAAACATAACTGATTTTGTACACTGGCTGAGTTACAACTGGATGAACGTAACTGTCCTGTCATTTTTTGAGTATCTTTAGTTTCAATCAGAAGCTGTCTGCATGAATTGTGTACATTAAAATGACGTGAGTCAACTTGCCTGAACATTTCATATAACACAGGACACTGAATTATATTGCATGTTGCCCATCATTTGCCATTCTGTAAATACAAGTTAAGTACTGTCATTCTGCTTTATAGAAATAAAACTACTAATGTTATTTGTTTGAATTGTTGTATAGCATTCGAGAACACAGCATCCTATAGGCACCCTATAAGTGATGAGTGGGCAAGATCCAACACTTGTTGCATCAAAATATCTGAGGACTATGCGGTAAGCTTAATGAGTTGCTTATTTGTGGTGAAGAATTAGAGTTGAGCAAACCGGCTGATATAATCTGCCTCGCTGAACATCATGTGACCACTGGTATAGGTATGTTAAATGTTACAGGATTCAAGTTAGATTCTTACTTCTGTAGAGAAAATATGGAGAAAGGAGTTATCACATTTGTCAGAAACTGTTTTGATTTCAAGAACACTGATATTAATAAATTTTGATCACAGCAGCTCTTAGCAGCTTGCACAACAATAGTAGTATTTCACAATAACTCCTTTATAATAGTAAGTATATACAGATCACCTTCATGAAATTTTAACCTCTTCATAAAAAACCTGGAAGCTCTGTTGCCCCACCTCACAGTCAAACCACAAGGAAATAATGGTTGATGGTGATTTTAAAGTGGATTTATTGAAAAGCTCTGTCAATGAAAAATTATTGCAATCAGTAACACAGTCATTCAATTTAGTTCCTACTGTGAACTTTGCAACCAGGATGTGTGAATGCTCTGAGACTGCTACTGATAATATCTTTGTAGACAAATCTAGGGAAAAAAAGTCATATCACAAAACCAATAGTAAATAGGCTACCTGATCATGACATGCAGCATCTTGTGTTAAATGTTGAAATTTGTCAGGATAAAAAAAATCTATTAAATCTGAGTACAGGAACGTTATAAACAGTCAAAAATTGAGAAATTCAAGAAATTGCTCAGAGACATTAACTGCAAAGATGTTTACAATACTTCTGAAAGTGTTTCTGAAGAAGAGAAATTTGTTAACATCGCTTTCCTTGCCATTGCCAGTCTACATTTTATATCCTCTCTACTTCGACCATCATCAGTTATTTTGCTCCCCAAATAGCAAAACTCCTTTACTACTTTAAGTGTCTCATTTCCTAATCTAATTCCCTCATCATCACCCGACTTAACTCGACTACATTCCATTATCCTCGTTTTGCTTTTGTTGATGTTTCATCTTATATCCTCCTTTCAAGACACTGCCCATTCCGTTGAACTGCTCCTCCATAGAAGAAATATTAGTTAGATTTTCCAGGTTTTAGGCTGCAGGGTGGTGGTGGTGGTGGTGAATACATGGCCAGTCTGAAACTTCCTGGCAGATTAAAAATGTGTGCCGGACCGAGCCTCGAACTCGGGACAGTTTTAATCTGCTAGGAGGTTTCATATCAGTGCACACTCCACTGCGGAGTGAAAATATCATTCTAAGTTTGTTTTGTTTGCAGAAGATACAAATACTGAAATAAGTAGCAAGTCAAGTACAGATTTAGAAATATCTGCTAATCAAATTTTCACTGACGTTAATAAGTGGTTTAAAGCTAATTCTTTGTCATTAAACTTTGAGAAGACCCACTATATCCAGTTCAGAACCAATAAAAGATATCCTTCCAGCATGTGCATAACATAGGAAGAATGCAGATCGAAGAGGCTGACAGTGTTAAATTTCTGGGTTTGCAACTCAATCATAAATTCATTTGGGAAGGGCACATCACAGAATTGCTGAAATGCCTAAACAAAACTGTATTTGCAATGAGAATGAAGTCATATGTAGGAGATATAAATATAAAAAAAAACTTGCATACTTTGGTTGCTTTCATTCCATTATCTCATACAGGATCATATTCAGAGGTAAATAATCAAACCAAGCAAAACTTTTTAGCATGCAAAAGTGTGTAATAAGAATCATTTGTGGTGTAAATTCAAGAATATCATGTAGAAATGTGTTCAAGGAACTATGTATTCTAACCATTGCTTCTCAGTATACTTATTTATTCCTTAATAAAATTTGTTGCAAGTAATATATCTCGATTTCCAACCAGTAGCTCAATACATAGTATCAATACTAGGAATAAGAACAATCTACATAAAGACCTAATATCACTTGCCTTGGTCCAAAAAGCTGTCCAATATTCAGGAACACACATATTCAATAAATTGCCAGCAACCATTAAAAACTTGGTTTGAGATAAAGCACAGTTTAAACAGAGTTAGAAAGATTTTTTGATAAGCAACTCCTTCTACTCTATACATGAATATCTTAACAGGGACTGTTAGACCATATTAAATAAAAATGTGTGTTAAATTTCAGTTTTGACAGGACTTGGTCACAGCAATCAAGATGAGATATTTTGTGCATGATAAATTTATCAAAAGTGCATAAAATGTTTCATTAATTGTATTAATTCTGTAAATATTAGCAGTTCCAGTTTACTGTGATGTATTCAACTACACTCCTGGAAATGGAAAAAAGAACACATTGACAGCGGTGTGTCAGACCCACCATACTTGCTCCGGACACTGCGAGAGGGCTGTACAAGCAATGATCACACGCACGGCACAGCGGACACACCAGGAACCGCGGTGTTGGCCGTCGAATGGCGCTAGCTGCGCAGCATTTGTGCACTGCCGCCATCAGTGTCAGCCAGTTTGCCGTGGCATACGGAGCTCCATCGCAGTCTTTAACACTGGTAGCATGCCGCGACAGCGTGGACGCGAACCGTATGTGCAGTTGACGGACTTTGAGCGAGGGCGTATAGTGGGCATGCGGGAGGCCGGGTGGACGTACCGCCGAATTGCTCAACACGTGGGGCGTGAGGTCTCCACAGTACATCGATGTTGTCGCCAGTGGTCGGCGGAAGGTGCACGTGCCCGTCGACCTGGGACCGGACCGCAGCGACACACGGATGCACGCCAAGACCGTAGGATCCTACGCAGTGCCGTAGGGGACCACACCGCCACTTCCCAGCAAATTAGGGACACTGTTGCTCCTGGGGTATCGGCGAGGACCATTCGCAACCGTCTCCATGAAGCTGGGCTACGGTCCCGCACACCGTTAGGCCGTCTTCCGCTCACGCCCCAATATCGTGCAGCCCGCCTCCAGTGGTGTCGCGACAGGCGTGAATGGAGGGACGAATGGAGACGTGTCGTCTTCAGCGATGAGAGTCGCTTCTGCCTTGGTGCCAATGATGGTCATATGCGTGTTTGGCGCCGTGCAGGTGAGTGCCACAATCAGGACTGCATACGACCAAGGCACACAGGGCCAACACCCGGCATCATGGTGTGGGGAGCGATCTCCTACACTGGCCGTACACCACTGGTGATCGTCGAGGGGACACTGAATAGTGCACGGTACATCCAAACCGTCATCGAACCCATCGTTCTACCATTCCTAGACCGGCAAGGGAACTTGCTGTTCCAACAGGACAATGCACGTCCGCATGTATCCCATGCCACCCAACGAGCTCTAGAAGGTGTAAGTCAACTACCCTGGCCAGCAAGATCTCCGGATCTGTCCCCCATTGAGCATGTTTGGGACTGGATGAAGCGACGTCTCACGCAGTCTGCACGTCCAGCACGAACGCTGGTCCAACTGAGGCTCCAGGTGGAAATGGCATGGCAAGCCGTTCCACAGGACTACATCCAGCATCTCTACGATCGTCTCCATGGGAGAATAGCAGCCTGCATTGCTGCGAAAGGTGGATATACACAGTACTAGTGCCGACATTGTGCATGCTCTGTTGCCTGTGTCTATGTGCCTGTGGTTCTGTCAGTGTGATGTATCTGACCCCAGGAATGTGTCAATAAAGTTTCCCCTTCCTGGGACAATGAATTCACGGTGTTCTTATTTCAATTTCCAGGAGTGTATTTTGACAATCTCCTGACAAATGACCAGGGTATTAAGTATTGTATTCAAATGTTTTATGTTAAACTTTCTGAAATGTTCCACACGCACCAGAATCATCTCATTTTTTGGGTCTATAGAACTTTCACACAATCACTCAGACACAGGTCATGCACACATCACCTCCACCTTGTAATGGTCGCCTAGTCGTTGATATAGCTAATTGCTGTAATCGCACTATTTCACTCCCATTTACGGAGCTTGTTAGCACTTGATGTTAGGTTGGCACCATTAAAATGCGTTGTAGTGATCGCTGCTGCTTGCTGGATCGCTGCTGTGTCATGATGCTGATGCTGGCTCTAAATCTGGTTGTCTAGGGTTAAAAACATGAGGTCCCGTGTTTTTTATGTGCTTTTGATGATAAAGAACGAGCGAAACCAACAAATATGTAACCTTCAAATATTTATTATGGTGGCCATCTTAATTCCACTGTCTACCAAAGACCATGACACAACACAAAGTAGTACTTCCATTACATGATCTTTGCATTGTTTATCCACCTCAAACAATAACACACAAACACACTTTACCAGAGTGACATTCCGACTGCCTCCTCGACCCTTCTTGCTGCTTGTATTTATAACATTGTCAAAGAACTACTAAAAAGAGATATAGTTTATAAGTCACATGTACATCTGTTATCATAATTTGTGCAGATAAGTTATTAATTTGCATCGAGTGACATAATTTAACATGTTATGAAAATGACAGACAGATTTGTTGACTTGACAGAATAATTCTCTGTTACAAAAAGGCCATTTTTTAGAAGTTTGTCAATTGACTTCTCTAAATTGCATAAATAAGTAAGTAACATGAATTATTAAGAATTACATTGGTTTTCGTCTAAAATAGGATTGATTACGTGAATACTGAGTGAAAACACTCCTAGTGAACAAATAGGTTTCACTGGGTGATTTTTATTTAAGGAGATCCAAAATACCTAAGTTGGCTACTATTTTTCGTACTTCATATTAATTATTTAAGATAAACTTAGTGTTTTTACATGATGACATTTGCTGTATCAGTGATCAAGTGATATTAACTTTTGTGTGGGTCAGTTATTCAGTATGATTTAATGGGTTGACTGTTTATGGAGACATGTTGTGCAATCATTGTTAACATACACAATAACTTTTCTATAATCATAAATACTCGTTAAACTGGTTGAATTTGGAGGGTATCACATACTTCGGTAAAGTAAAGCCTTTAATATGTTCTATTACAATACCCCCCTCGGGTAATATCATTTACAGAATGTTAATGATATTAGCCGACTAGGACAAATGTGTCAAATGCTTAAAATTTGGAAAAGTACTACTTTAATAATTTTTTTTTTGTTTTACTATGCATAATGTGTATGTATACCATGACCGTTACACCGTTTCAAAATGACTTTTTCCTGCAAATATTTTAGTTATGTTCTTTCAAATGCACTTTGTGTTATGGCTCTCAGTACGACAGCATAATAAAAATATTTAGTAATATATGAAAGTAAAAAAAAACTTAATCTTTGCTCCCAGTGAGCCACATGGAAAATGATCAAAAACAGACACAAATATATCACATGCGATCTTAAGATATATAAAAAAATATATGTAAATTATTTCAAAGCCAACTCTCATTGAGTCACAGAATAATCAAGATAATAGAAGGAACATAAATATATTACATAGATGGACAGGTCAGATGTCCATAGGAAAATATTGCAACTGTCTGCTCTTTTTGAGCCACATAAAGGAAATGAAAACAAAAAACATAATTAGAAGTATGGACATGATATATAAACACAAACACTAGAGAAGTCACATGTATGAATATAATATGCATTTTAAAAAAAGGAAAATATTTAAAAAACTTGTCTCCCATTGAGACAGTCAAGATAGTACAAGAACATATTAATACTAAAATTGGACACTTAAATTGGTCACAACATAACACAAACATCAAACTTGGTGAACATCTGATTAGCTGTAGAAAATTGTACACAAATCTTATGCTTAAGAAAATAGTAACAAAATGATGGGTCTTGCACAACAATTTTTACATTGTCTTTTATATTTGGTGCAAGTATGTCCCATATTCAACAATACAAACAGAAAGTAATAAATGTTTGTCACCTCTTTGGGTGCATGTTTAAACTTGCCCCTTGCAAGTAAAGAAGATGTTTCCAAATTTAATATTCAATAGTGACAATAATTGTTTCTTAACTACCTTACTGGCTCTGCCTGTAGCTCCTTTCACTTTTAATCCAACAACTGGCATCTCAGGAAAATGTTGAGAATTTCTGAGCTTATCTCTAAGTCTAGAAGTGATGGCAGAAACAGGACTTCCTGTGTCTACTAACACTCTTCCTTCCCACTTGTCAATGTTTACTTTAACATATGGACAACCTAGCTCAACATCTTTGTCTATTTCAGTATTTTCAAACAATAGATCATTTTCAATTTCTTTAGTTCCTAAGTCTAATGTCTCTTTCCTACACTTAGACACATCCCTCTCTGTTTGCAAAGCATTGACATTTAAACATAAACCTTTGTTTTCATCTGTTCCTCTTAACACTGTGTTGTCACTTAACAAACTACTGTTTTCACCCCATTTTCTATAAAGTCCACTACGGATTCTTGTCCACCATGTAGGATACAAGGTTGCACTTACCTTTGCTAATTCTTTCCAAAAGGCATCTTTGTTTATACAGTTTCCATAGTTGTTCCACAAAACTTCCAAAAACTTTTCCCCTTTTTCTTGAAAACACACATTTACATTCCATCCCTTTATATTTTCTTTATTATTATTACCATTCTCATAGATTAGTGTTTCATAGTTCCCAATAGGCAATAGCTTGTCCTCAGATACACATTCCCTAGTCTGCATTTCACTTAAATTAACCTCATTATTACCCATGTTTGTCACATCACTTACCTTTACTACATAATCACTTTTCAATTCTACAAATACTTTTATTTCTTCCTCCACACTCTCATCAATAACATCACTTGATTTAGGATCATTATTTAAATGTCCCTCTATTACTTCTTCCTCCTCCTCCACAACAACCCCATCTTCAGTTTCCCCCCTATGTATCTGAATCTCAGCAATTGGGCCTTTGGCTCCATTAAACACTTCGGCATCCCCCTTCTTATCAAATAAACCCCCCAAAATAGATTCTATTTGTGGTGTGTCTGACTTGTTATTAACACCAGTATCTTTTTCAGCCCAACTAAGGAACTCTGCAATACCTTCAACTTCTGCACTTTCACTAACTACCTGTGCTTGAACACTGTTTTTATTAACTGTATCACTTTTACTCATAGTATCCCAAAACCTTTTATTAAATTCTAATTTATTCATTCTAACAACATCAGTATTTTCATGGTATTTACTCTTTACATTGTATCCTCTCCTTTTCCAGTTTCGGTTATGTGTTGTCCTATCA
This sequence comes from Schistocerca americana, assembly GCF_021461395.2. Classification (NCBI taxonomy): domain Eukaryota; kingdom Metazoa; phylum Arthropoda; class Insecta; order Orthoptera; family Acrididae; genus Schistocerca; species Schistocerca americana. Next base: position 852,574,451 of record NC_060120.1, read on the forward strand.
TAATATTGTCTAGCCCCAAAACTACGGACATCTAGTGGGACTGTCCACCGTTTCCCGGCTGGTTCCCTCGGTCTGTCCGTTTGTAGTTGTCGTTTTGTTCACTAGTTTCAACAAACCCCCTTCTATCTTGTTCTCTTCCCCAATACCTATTTCTATCATTCCTGTTATCTCTCCTCCATCCTCCCTCCTGTGTATTGTTTCTGAAATCATTTTCATATCTCCTATCTCCCCTATTTGGAGCATTATTTCCAGAATTTTCAAAGTCTCTCCTCCCATAATAATCTCTATTTACATTCCTGTTCCACCCCCCATACTGATTGTTGCCAGAGCCAAAACTTTGGTTATTCTCTCTTTCCAAGGCCCTATCTAATCTATCTACAAATTTCAGGAACTCTTCCATTGAATCGTCTGGTCCATGGACCAATTCCCACTGCAGTCTCTCTGGTAACCTTCTTTTTAAAACATCAATTTGTGTCATAATATCAAAAGAGTTATTCAAGTGAGCAAGTTTTTTCAATTGATCTCTGCAAAATTTTTGCATTCCCCCTACTTTCCCTCTATACACTGGTCCATTTAGAAATTCTGACTTTAATCTGGCTTGTATGGATTGTGACCAAAATTTGCAAATAAATTTAGCTTCAAACTCTTCAAAAGTATTCCAAGAATCATTATTCTCATTTGCCCAGGATAGGGCCTCCCCTTCTAGAAACCGTTTTACTAACTTAATTTTTATGTTATCTGTCATTCCTACAACAAACATATCCTTACATTGATGAATAAAGTCAATAGGGTGCAGATTTTCACCAGGAAAGCATTTCACTTGGATGTGCCCATACATTGTATTTTGATTGTAAAACATTTGTTTTGACATCAATGCATCTTCCAATTGTGTATATTTAGTGTGTATCTTTTCTACTTTTGTATCTACATTAGTGGTATACAGGTTGTACTCTTGTTTAAGGTTTTCTGATGTTTTGTCTATTCTCTGATCTAATCTTTCAACTTCAGTATCTACTCTGTTGTAGATGACAGCAATACTGTCTGTGTTAGCTTGTATATTTTCATTTAAACTTTCAACTTTAATTTGAAATTCTTTTCTGAAGTGTATCAGCTGTTCGCTAGTGTCCTTACTGAGGGTAGTTTTAATTTCCTCACACTTCTCATTGAGATGAGTAGTTAATAGATCAAAATTCAAACTTAACTTACCCAGTCTATCTGTGTTTTCTTTAAGTTTCAAACTTACTTGTTCACTCGATTGTTTAAGTTGCGAGCTTATTTGAGTTGCAAACTCTGCTAGCCACTCTGTTAAGTTTAATTGTTCACCATCCCCTGGTTCAATTTTTACATTTCCTACGGTCTCAGGTAGAGACATGTTAACTATAATTTTTTTTTTTTTTTTTTTTTGACAACAACAAAATACCTTGCTTTATGTAGCTATACTCTGATGTGATCGGTGTTCTTGTTGGCTTTTTTCACATCTATTCGGTTTTATCTTGATTGATGAATTCCACTGACAATCCAGACGTTAATCTTCCGAGCGGTGTGATGATAGTTTTTCGTAATCTCACATACACACGTTTTTTTGTTTTTCACTTTGACATATCTTCACTGTTGCCACACTGCACAAATAAACTTTTTTTTTTTTTTTGAAGTGCTAAGCACTTACGAAATTTATCGCTGCACTATTATCATCGATGCACTTAAAGATCCCGGACGAGCCCCCACTTTTGTAATGGTCGCCTAGTCGTTGATATAGCTAATTGCTGTAATCGCACTATTTCACTCCCATTTACGGAGCTTGTTAGCACTTGATGTTAGGTTGGCACCATTAAAATGCGTTGTAGTAATCGCTGCTGCTTGCTGGATCGCTGCTGTGTCATGATGCTGATGCTGGCTCTAAATCTGGTTGTCTAGGGTTAAAAACATGAGGCCCCGTGTTTTTTATGTGCTTTTGATGATAAAGAACGAGCGAAACCAACAAATATGTAACCTTCAAATATTTATTATGGTGGCCATCTTAATTCCACTGTCTACCAAAGACCATGACACAACACAAAGTAGTACTTCCATTACATGATCTTTGCATTGTTTATCCACCTCAAACAATAACACACAAACACAGTAACACACTTTACCGGAGTGACATTCCGACTGCCTCCTCGACCCTTCTTGCTGCTTGTATTTATAACATTGTCAAAGAACTACTAAAAAGAGATATAGTTTATAAGTCACATGTACATCTGTTATCATAATTTGTGCAGATAAGTTATTAATTTGCATCGAGTGACATAATTTAACATGTTATGAAAATGACAGACAGATTTGTTGACTTGACAGAATAATTCTCTGTTACAAAAAGGCCATTTTTTAGAAGTTTGTCAATTGACTTCTCTAATTTGCATAAATAAGTAAGTAACATGAATTATTAAGAATTACATTGGTTTTCGTCTAAAATAGGATTGATTACGTGAATACTGAGTGAAAACACTCCTAGTGAACAAATAGGTTTCACTGGGTGATTTTTATTTAAGGAGATCCAAAATACCTAAGTTGGCTACTATTTTTCGTACTTCATATTAATTATTTAAGATAAACTTAGTGTTTTTACATGATGACATTTGCTGTATCAGTGATCAAGTGATATTAACTTTTGTGTGGGTCAGTTATTCAGTATGATTTAATGGGTTGACTGTTTATGGAGACATGTTGTGCAATCATTGTTAACATACACAATAACTTTTCTATAATCATAAATACTCGTTAAACTGGTTGAATTTGGAGGGTATCACATACTTCGGTAAAGTAAAGCCTTTAATATGTTCTATTACAACCTCCAACTGCTGCGTCAACTGTCTCTGAGAATCAGATCCAAATGAACGACTCCTCACATCTCCCTGCCTCTCGTTGGCAGCTGCTAGGCTAGTGGCACAAAGTGGTGGCAACACTGATTGCAGGCTGTGGGGAGTGGCAGAAAATGAAGAAACAGTAAGAATGAGCAAGTAGGGAAGTGGCACATGTACTCAGCTGCATCCAGCCAGAAACGATGCAGGCATCTCATCTCAGTAAATAAACGATTTCATCTACTGAGACAAAAATGAAATTTTTTTTCAGTGTTTTTTTTTTCTTTTCCATATTTCCCTGATTTCTCTGACACATTTGAAATTCCCTGATTTCCAGAACTTGTGGCAACCCTGGAACATTTAACAAAGAAGTGTATAAGAAGCATAAGTTGTTGATTGATTCTATTTCATGTTCCATAGGTCCAACTGTGTTGCGTTCACAAGTATGTGAAACAAGTCAGTTTTTTTACAAATACAATATGATAATCTTATAGCATATACAGACATTTGTTTCTCTCTCTTTTTCTGTTTTTAGAAAGAACTGAATAAAGCTGGTATTACTGGAACTCAATGAGAGACCATTATCCTTGAGACAATTAAGCACATCTGAGAGTATGTGATTAATGGGTTCCTCAAGATTACTATCTGTTCTACTGCTCATAAAAATTGTGGTGTCATCAGCAAAATAAAGCAAATTTACAAGGCAGGCTTGTACATGATGATAGATCTTTTATAATAATAAATAATAGTAGCCCCAGAATTGAGCCCTGAGGCACTCCACACACAATGGAATTCCATTCAGAATGTGCAGAAACACCACATACTCCACCTGAGCTTTTCAAAACAGCTTTTTGTTTTCTGTCTTGTAGATACAACTGTAGCCAATCACCTGAAACATCACTTATTCCTACTAATTCTGCTTTTTGCAAGAGAATGTGGTGATCAACACCATCAAATGCTTTAGACAAATCACAGAAGACACCATTTTAGATGAAATAAACCAGTAGTATTCAATTGTGATCAATTTATAGAAAGAGTGTACCACAAACCCAAAAATGTGTTAAATCACACAGGCTGAAATCATCCTTTGGAGAATTAACATAGAAAAGCAGTAAAATGAGAGTCCATTATAAGGACACTGGATTCGTGTTAGAACCAAAAGCTATATTTTAATTGTATAGTAACCAACAGAAATAATTAAAGTGTTATTAATGATGTATACTTCATGAAATTTCATGATTAAAACTGAAATATATTAACATTTTAATTATTTGAAAAATGTAGTCATGATTTGTAAAGCTAAAATCTATAACCAATTTTATGAAGGCATATAAATTTCAAGTGTAAGTTCAATTTAAACAATATGTTAAGTGCTCACTTAATTGCTGTCTTATAAAAGGACCAGTGCCTGTAACTGTGATGTCATCTGCTCTTCGACAATCAGCAAGTTAAATAATAGAAATATAGCCACTAAAAGCTGGTTACTTTTTATCCTTCGTACATGAGATTTTAATCCCTTTAGTTATCCATGGCTTACTTATTTTGTTTTAAGTGGGCTTTCTGGATAACTTTTTAGAAAAGCTAATTTCAAATATTGACATAAAGTTTGCTAAGGATTATGCTGAATTTCACATTAGCAGCTATTTCTAAATGTACCATATCCCATACCACCATCCTTACCTTATTCTTAAAACATTGAACCATATTCTCACTGCCTTGTGTGAACATGTCTCAAACAGCTGTAAGGTGCTACAGTTTTTATTGCCATGAACTATGTATCATAATCAAATAGTGAATAATTGCTACACATAAATTGTTTCAAGAATGTCCTCAAGATTTTGCTGTGCATGAACTGGAAAAATTCACTACTGAAATCAGATCAAAACAGCCAAATAATGACTCTAATTCATATTTCCTGTCAGAATATTTAAAAGGACTTACATTGAAATCTACACAAATTACAAGGTGTACAACTTTGCTTCCAAAGTTTGCCGACAGGTGGCGACAATGGTAAGTAGCGGTCGAAAGAAACAGATCACAGACATCAGGCAGTTGGCTAGGACCTTGGTCAACATAACCTCATTCAAACATTAGTTGATTTGTGTCTGCATCATGAAGTTGTTCTTGATTGAAAATGTCAGTTTACGAGCCTAATTCTTGTCATTTGCGGGATATGTTACTGTTTTGTTTTAATATGAAGAAAACAGCGGCTGAGTCTCATCGAATGCTCTCAAGTATGTATGGTAAGGACTATTAGTGAAAGAACGTGTTGTGAGTGGTTTCAACGCTTCAAGGACGGTGACTTTAATGTCGTAGACTGGCATAGTGGTGGAAGAGAGAATATTTTCGAAGATGTCGAATTGGAGACATTGCTGAGTGAAGACTTGCGTCAAACTCAAGAAGAATTGGCACGATTAGTGGGAGTGATATAGCACGCCACTTCAAAACGTCTCAAGGCTATGGGCATGATTCAGAAAGAAGGAACTTGGGACCCGTGTGAGCTGAAACCAAGAAACGTTGAACGGCGTTTGTGTGTTTGTGAACATTTGCTTCAGAGGCAAAAATGGAAGGGATTTCTGCATCGCATTGTGACTTAGGACCAAAAATGGGTTCATTATGATAACCCTAAACGCAGAAAATCATGGAGATAGCCCAGCCATGCTTCCACGCCGACGGCCAAACCGAATATTCACAGCTCCAAGATCTCGTTCTGCATTTGGGGGGACCAGCTTGGTGTCATGTACTATGAGGTGTTACAACCAAGTGAAACAATCACGGGTGCTTGTTATCGAACACAATTAATGCATTTGAGCAGAGCATGAAAAGACAAATGGCCGCAATACAGCGAGAGGCACGACAAAGTGATATTGCAGCATGACAACGCTTCGCCCCACGTTGCAAAAGAGGTCAAAACATACTTGGAAACATTAAAATGGGAAGTCCTATCCCACCCGCCGTATTCTCAAGACATTGCTCCCTCTGACTATCACCTGTTTAGATCAATGGCACATGGGCTGACAGACCAATAGTTCCGATCTAATGAAGAAGTCACAAATTGGATTGATTCTTGGATCGTTTGAAAAGATGAACAATTTTTTCGATGCGGGATTCATACACTGCCCAAAAGATGGGTGAAAGTATTGGCCAGCAATGGAAAATACTTTGAATGATACACATGTAACCAATTTGTTTCATTAAAGCCTCAAATGTTGGGGAAAAAATGGCGGAAGCAAAGTTGAACACCTTGTATTAAGTGTTTCTCCTTGTCTGACAGGTAGGTCAATAATGCAGCTACATTTCACTTAAATATTAGAAAGTTTAAATCAAACATTGGAAAATCCAGGATGGAATAGTCAAAGACTGTCAGACAAGCTTTTGGCCTTCAAAGGAATCAGACAAAACAAACACACACACAAACAAACACACACACACACACACACACACACACACACACACACACACACGAGACCACAGTCTCTGGCAGCTGAGGCCACACTGGCACGGCCGGACAAAAGACAACTTGTCTAGTGCAGTGGTAATTTTATTTATTGTACAGACCAACCTGTAGAGAACATTAAGTGAATATCATCACTTTCACATAAATTAAACAGTTTAAGCAGTGCAAGCCAGGAAAGTTCTAAAGAGGCACAAAAATATTATTTTTTTCCATATTTAATTAACGTTTGGACTGGCATCTCATGGCAATGATGGGAGCTGTGTGCTACTGTCTGCCCTTTTTGCCCTGAATTAGTCTATCTACACTCATGCTCATAAATTAAGGATAATTGCAGAATGTGGTGCCACACAATGTGGCATTATACAAAACTGGCACTAATAGCATAGGCACATAGGGAACACACACGGCACAGATCTGCAAGTCCACAGTATTGGAGATAAGTTCAGAAAACCGCCCTGAAACACATGTGGTACAAAATGCATGTACCCCAACATCAATATGGGATATGACCACCATGCACATGTACACAGGCCGCACAACGGGTTTGCATACTCTGGATCAGGTGGTCGAGCAGCAGCTGGAGTATAGCCTCCCATACTTGCACCAGTGCCTGTCAGAGCTCCTGAAGTGTCCTAGGGGTTTTGAAGACGTGCAGCGATACGTTGACAGAGAGCATCCCAGATGTGCTCGAGGGGTTTAGGTCTGGAGAACATTGTAATTCTGTCAGAGACAGCAAAGGACTTGGAAGAGCAGTTGAATGGAATGGACAGTGTCTTGAGAGGAGTATATAAGATGAACATCAACAAAAGCAAAACGAGGATAATGGAATGTGGTAGAATTAAGTCGGGTGATGCTGAGGGAATTAGATTAGGAAATGAGACACTTAAAGTAGTAAAGGAGTTTAGCTATTTGGGGAGTAAAATAGCTGATGGTGGTCGAAGTAGAGAGGATATAAAATGTAGATTGGCAATGGCAAGGAAAGCGTTTCTGAAGAAGAGAAATTTGTTAACATCGAGTATAGATTTAAGTGTCAGGAAGTCTTTTCTGAAAGTATTTGTATGGAGTGTAGCCATATATGGAAGTGAAACATGGACGATAAATAGTTTGGACAAGAAGAGAATAGAAGCTTTCGAAATGTGGTGCTACAGAAGAATGCTGAAGATTAGATGGGTAGATCACATAACTAATGAGGAAGTATTGAATAGGATTGGGGAGAAGAGAAGTTTGTGGCACAACTTGACCAGAAGAAGGGATCGGTTGGTAGGACATGTTCTGAGGCATCAAGGGATCGCCAATTTAGTATTGGAGTGCAGCGTGGAGGGTAAAAATCGTAGAGGGAGGCCAAGAGATGAATACACTAAGCAGATTCAGAAGGATGTAGGTTGCAGTAGGTACTGGGAGATGAAGAACCTTGCACAGGATAGAGTAGCATGGAGAGCTGCATCAAACCAGTCTCAGGACTGAAGACCACAACAACAACAACAACAGGCAGGCCACTCCATTCACCTGATGTCTTCTAAGTACTCCTCCATGATGGCAGCTCGGTGGGACTGTGCGTTATCATCCATCAGGAGGAAGGTGGGACCCACTGCATCATGAAAAGGTGGACATACTGGTGCAAAATGACGTCCCAATATACCTGGCCTGTTACAGTTCCTCTGTCAAAACCATGCAGGGGTGTATGTGCACCAATCATAATCCCAGCCCACACCATCAAACCATGACGTCCACACAGGTCTTCTTGTGGCATTGTACACTGTGGATGTCCCGTACTGTAGTGCCTGGACACGTTTCCTGTCTGCTGGAATCGTTGGCATAATCTTGAGATCACCCTTTGTGGCACAGGGAGGGCCCACGCTATGACATGCTGTGTTTGACCAGCGTCCAGTCGCACTAGTATTCTACCCCCCATAACGTCATCAATATGTGTTCTTTGACCCATTTTCAACACTTAGTCATTATTAGCACATTTGAAAATGTCTGCACACTTACTCTCTGCACCATACTCTTGACATGCACCAACACACCTCTGTGTATGTGGACTGCTGCCAGTGCCACTGTGCGACCACTGCAGGTCAAATGCCCCACATGGTCATACTCTGAGGTGATTTAAACCCGCAAACCATCCACCAGAGCATTGTTTCACCATGTATCAGCATTATCCTTAATTTATGAGCATGAGTGTATTAATGAAAACCACATCAAAATCCTTACAGCACCTCCTGAGATTAGCTTGAATACACAGACAGAAACCACAGCAGGAGACTTAATTTATAATCTGCATTGAAGAAGAAGATATGTACAGAAGTATAGAGTCTGGTAATAATTATTTTGAATGGCTCAATGGCCTAGTGCAAGTCTTTCACCACTTCATGTACATACTGGAGAACACTGACTTCATCCATCAAATTGCATGGGCAGCACAAAATTTGTGAACCTCAGAACAGTAAATGACAATAAGCCACACAATGGAGTAAATGGAGTCTCAGGATGAGAGGACAACCACCACTGCCATGTGGAGCAGCAAAGATCAAGTATTCACTCACATCATCGTAATAATCACAGAAAGATAAACAATGTGATGGAAACCACTCATATTGTTCTGCAAACAAGACGATTACAGTTGTGGCATGAAAACAAATATGAGCCAGGCTATCAAAAAATGAACACTGATGTGAGCAATGGATGTTGAACTGTGAACCAGGAGTGACAATAACTGAACCACTTTACTAGTGAAAGCCGCGTCCAAAGCCCTACCATAATTCCTGAGATTAGCCTTCCCCTAAAGACTGAAAAAACGTTCTGGGGTACTTTAATTTATAATCTGAATGGGTGATTTCAAATTCTGAAATTCATTCCTAGATGGCAATGGCACTGTTTTCAAAGCAGCAGGGAACTTCAGTTCATCACAGTTAGTCAATTTGTATAAAATATTTATACACATTAGACACAAACCTTCCTTGTAAATCAGTCCATCTATTAGTGAGAATTGTATCAAAACCAATTCCTGATATTAGCCTGTACATTCAGAGAGAACTGCAGTAAGGGACTTCAGGATTGTTCGGACTGTGTCTACAATCATACAATGTGTCAGTATACTTAACCTGTTTGGAGCATGTTTTACATCTGTTCCTCACGACATGTTTTTTCCCTGCAATTAGTCCCCCACTTTTGCACAAAGTGTGTTTTATTATGAGATCTCTCTTCCACATCTCTTGGAATTTGCAATGGAACAAATAGTCCCTTTATTATTTTTATTCTACAGGGTGTTTCAAAAAGAACTTTGCAACTTTAAAAACTCATATAAATTTATTGAAAGAAGAAATAGAGCTGGTTTTAGTGTTATTTTGTAGGGAAACACATGAAGTTTTTTTACCTTAAACTAAAGATATTGTATTTGGTTTCCATTGGTTGTCGTGCACACATCCCATCGAAAGTGAATTTCTTCCAAAACTCACTGTAGCATTGCAGATGTAACTTGCTCAGTGGCAGTGTACAAACACGATATAAAAATCGAGTTGTGTCAGGTCTGGGGAATGTGGGGGCCATGCAACTGGTGCATCATGGCCAATCTGGCCAATCCACTGACTTGGAAACAGGTCACTGAGAAAATCCCAGATGTCTTCCAGATAGTGGGGTGGTGCACCATCTTGCATGAAGTAAACATTTCGTTTTTGGTCATCCTCACTGGTCTGTGTTATTAAAAATTGTTGTAACATATCCATGTACACTACCCCGTTGATGGTTCTCTCATGGGGGGTGGGGGGTGGGGGGGTGGGGGGGGGAAAAGGGGGGGTGTGTGTGTGCCATGAACTTTGTTTTTCCTCAATGCCCAACAAACATTCAGTTTTGGGCTATCACAAAAACGTTGCAATAGTTGATGTGGATGTATGGAAATTATGCTGAACTGTTGTTGCCAACTTCGACAAATCTAAACAAACAGCTAGCACGCTCAGGTCCTGTGAAGGCAGCCATCTTTAACACTAGCGCTCCTTACGGTGCAAATCGACACTAGTGAACTATGCGAGACAAAACTTGATTAATTTCCCTACAAATTGACACTACAATCACCTCTGTAAGTACTATGAAATAATTTACATGAATTTTCAAAGTTGTGAAGTCCTTTTTCAAACACCCTGTATAATCACAATACAGCATCATTTAATTCCCCGAGTATTTGTTGTATAGCTGAGAATTAAAGAGGTAGCATGTCAGTTAAGTGGGAGAACAGTGTTTTTAGGCCAGCGGACAGTCTTTTGTTCACATAAAGAACATGACAGCATCTGTTAATGCCTATCAATCCTAGAGATACTCATGTTGTATTTGAGAATTGGCAGCGGTTGTGAGATTGCTTGCTGGCTTGGATTTGATGCTTGTACTATTATATTATGAAATAGTGTGGATGTGTAACTAAACTATCATCCAGCCTTCCATTTTCTGATCATCACACCTTGTGAATAGCAAGAAATTGTGTTTCCTTTACTCAGTTTTGTAGGTACAACTTATTTAGGAATGTTCCTACTAAAACCTTAGTGTGCTAGTGGAATGCATTTTCTGACTCAATAAGGTTTTAGCTAAGGCAAAGCTATTGTAATAATTGTTCACATAAATATGAAAGCCAGCAAACACTTTGTCCTCAAACAAATGTAAAACAACCTAGTCAATATCAGATTTTCACGCCATATTGTCAAGCATCCCTGTGTACATAACGAACTAATTCATAAAACTATCCATATTGTTCAGCATGTGCATTCTGATGCTATATTTATGCCTTTTGTTTTGTATACGTTGTCTAAAGGACAATCTCCCCTTCCAAAGAATCAATCAATGATTCATCTAAAGATAGGTATCTTCCTGAGTATACACTTGAAACATTCTGTTGTTAAAATAATTTAGAATAAGCTATATTTTGTATAATCGATCATCTAGTTTTGGATGTCTTGGCAGCATATTTTTTGCAAAATGTAAAGAGCATAAGATGATCATTTATATCCATCTTTTCATGCTCATCGTTATTCTTCTACTTTGAAACAGTGGATGTATCTTCCAACTGTCCTGTGATCAGATGGATTTCACATTATACACAGGTAATGAAATACCCAAGACGACAAGCATTTATTCTATACTAACAGGTTTTCAGCTACAAATCTTAGACCCAGCCCCCATAATATTGCTCAGAAATATATTGACATTGTTGTCATACATTTCATCAACTATACATTACAGTATGTGTTTTGTAAACAGTAGCTTAAGGAAATCCATTGGTATACTGCTAGTAGGATGAATAAGTAAAAATTCTGATTTTCTTAAACAGGTGATAACACATGTCATGTGGTGCATCATCATGCCAAGTCTCATCTGTTTCACTAGCTTCTGCAAGCATTGGTTCTTCATAATCAACAAATTCATCATCATTTTCACCCTTACCTTCTGATTCTGGATAATTGCAAAATATATCTGAAAGAACTGGTACCATACTATCATCACCAAGGTAAGCTTCTGCATTTTCAAGATTCTAAACACCCTTTATCTTTGATCTCAAAATCACTAAGTAACTGATCACCAACAATTTTTTTTATTCTTCCTACTCTTTTTAGCATTATAGGCCCTGGCACTAGTTCACCACTGTTCCTGGAGACTTTCTTGCTAGTAAAAACATCTGTTGAAGCTAGACTGAACAATTTGCCTCTGGATTTGCATACTTACAAGCAACCTCTGCAGAAATGCTTATAACCATTAACAGCAGTGGGCTGGTGGCTCATGCTGATGTTTCCCGAATGGATTATGGAGTACACAAAATAGTATATCTTTTAGTTTTTTTAAGATTAGTACAAGTGTTTGATTTTCACTTGGTAGTAAACATTGTGTAAACAGTGGCACAGTGTGCATCACATACAGTGAAGGTAAAGACATTAGTTGGAATCTAATAAACTATTTACATTCACTGTACAATGATCAAAATAAATGAAGTATTGAGCAAGTGGCTTTATTTAATCCTGGAACAAACTGCAGTTTACACAGTATAAAAAAAGGGAACACTTGTAACATGAACATTCACACTGACACAGTTTTCTGTAATGATTGAATCTGTGCATAGGCTTCTAACAACATAATCTGCATTAACCATACATAAATAAAGTTTATGCACACACATATACACACTCCTAAAAAAGTGTTCACATATTAGGATAAGCTGGACGTGCTGACCCATCAAGTTCCCCAGCATGACGATTGCCCGTATGTAGCCGATAGCCTACACCACCAATTGTAGCTTTGCAATCTGGACATCTTCCTTCATGTACTGCTCCTCCACAGTTTCCAATAACATAGTAATGTCCATTTTGGCATTTGAACCAGTGACCAGATCGTTCACCTACTGCTTTCACAACTTCTCTCCTTATTCTTTCAATATCTCCAGTGATGACCTTCAACTGTTTGTTCAGTTTTTCCAAAACTTCTTTCAGTTTCTGGTCCTGTATAGGTGTATATCTTTCAATAGATTTTACTTCTTGCACAGCTTTCTTGTGTAAATCCATAACAACACCATCAGATTGGGATGTTTTGAAACTGTCGCTGCTCTCAATACTACGGAACTGAGCTACTCTCATAAATCTGTTTATTTCTAAATTAAAATCATTTACCTCCTGTTGGCTCATGTTTGTATTCCTTGTTCTCATCAAATAAATCAGCCTGTCAAATTGCTTCATAAGTTTTTTACATGGTTCTCCATTCAAAGCTTTATGAAAGATGTTCATGGTTTCGAGAAGTTTTGAGACAAACTCTACTTTAATGGATAATGAGTCAAGGTCCGTTTTTGAAAGGAAGATTTGTCTTTTCCTCCGTACATTTTGTAGGTTAGAATGCAGTAATGTTAGCATCTCCTGTATTTCAGTACTTTCTCCTGTAAAATCAATACAAGTCATTACACAAAATAGAGAAACAGAATTAAATATATATATCATATAGAAAACTCTTGCACAATAAAATAGTAAATTTTGAGAACACAATTCAAACAGGCTACATTAAATCAATGGTAGACATTGTGCACTTGAAACAGTACTCACCCAGGTCAAAAGGCTTTATCAGCAGTGTTGAAAAAATACTCTGAATGCGAAGGAATTTCTGGAGCACTCTTTGATGGCATTGTTTACATAAAGCTATATGCAGCTTTGGCAATTAAAAACACAAACTTTTGGCAAAAGCTGTGTGTGTGTGTGTGTGTGTGTGTGTGTGTGTGCGCGCGCTTGTGGGAGGGAGGGGATGGGGGGAAGGAAGGAGTTTATCTACTATAGCCTCCACCAGCACTAAGGCATTTATAACTAGCAACCAACTTCTTCATTCCATTCACATAAAAAATCTGTCACCTAAATTTGCAAACTACTGCAGAATGATCTTTTTGGCATCTGTTGTTACATTGGAAATGGCTGATAAAACAGAAGTAAAAACTGTTGGACATTTGAAGCATTTGCAGCCATTTTATGTGGTGAGATCTTTTGTTTGTTTTGCCATACGTGAATGCACACTGAAACAAACAAAAAAATCCTTTACTGAGCTTGCCACAGCTTATGTTTTTGATTGCTTTATGTCCTTTAGTTAAGGTCTCATAACATATCTCATAAATGATTGTGTTACAGTGGGGCAAAAATTAACAAGCAATGCCCTGCCTATCCCAAAACATGGTGTGCAAGCTGAAATGATGTGCTCTAACTTCACATTTTTTGTGATGTTGGATGTGACCATTTTGTGGGCCTAGATGATAGAGTAACATGAGCCACACATTTAGTCTTCAGTGACTGTGTGGATTGAAAATTCATTACCTTCATTACTGTAGCACTCACAGAAATTCTGTGCATCAGTTATTCAACTCATTTTGTTCAGCTCAGTCAGCATTATCAGCATGAGTACAACATCTGTTAGTTTAATTACTCTGTGAGAATTCTATACAAAACATCTGTATGTTACAGCATCCAGAGGAAACTCATTAGAGAATGATGAAATCACCAAGTTTCTATATTCTTGAACTTATTCATCGACTTTCTGCAGCAAGTCTTAAATGATGACAGTTGCAGTTTACCATTAACATTTGTTTGGATATCTTTAAATGCTCTAAATCAGTGGTCACCACACTTCTTTGCTCAAGAGCCAATACTGACATTGTGGGATGGCATCTCGGGTCTCATACTGTATTAACCTTATCATGAATGGGTAACCTACATAAATTAGCATGTTATGAGCTCCCAATTGACTAGCTATAGCAAGGGCACAATAAGTTGTCCCCTGGCTCCAAGTACTGATCATTAAAAGATGACATCATTCTGAACACTTCATACTGACTGTTCTCTGTTTCAGATTGCTCCCACCCTCAGTGATCCAAAGCTGAGGCACTTTGATTGCCTGACAGTGTGGTGTTGTCCTGTCTCTATGACTGGATGATTTAACTGATTAATAACTGTAATAGTACTTACATTTAAATGCATTACGCAATATGAGACACAATCACAAATGTTTACAAGATTTTGAGAGGCACACAGGTCTGTGAGTTGTCAGTACTGGAATACAAACTGTAAAACTTCCCCCTCCCACATCCTCTAAGCCTGCAGTGGCCACACTACTTACCTCATTGATCTGAAGTAAGTGGCCAACATTACTCAGCTGACTTCAGGAACAGGAATTAAAGTTAAGTGCATCTAAAAACAATACTGTCCTTGTAAGTATTTTTGTTTGTTAATGAGCAGGAAAACTATACTATTAAGAAGCTCTTAATGTTTGTTGATGTTACTAGATTAAGTTGTTAGCTGTTGGATGCATATAATTATAAAATACAGCACACAATCGCAGACCACCTGAATACTGCGATTCGGAGCCACATGCAGCCCATAGGTCGCAGTTCAGTGACCACTGCTGCAACTCATTTCTTTTACCATTCCAGCACTCATGAACTGTATTGTCAATACATCTTGGCTGATTTTATTTCTTTTGCACATATAAGACAAATCACTGTATGTATTTCACACTCTGCAGGATTTTCGCCTTACCTAAGGCATTTTAAAGAAGCATAAACAAAAACAAAAATGAATGCTTCCATTATGGCATCTTAGGGTAGCTATCAGATGCAAGTACCCAGTGCACATCTGGCAACCATAGAGATTAATCTAAAAAGGTGGTAGTTTAATAAAACAATCCGTGTATTTTCTTGGTACAACTTTATCCCCAGGTAACTGTGTACACAAGCTAACAGTGTCAAACAGTAAGCCATTATCACAATTATTTGAACATGTTTCTCTCTGGTTACGTCAGAATAATTCCAATACCACAATTAAAAGTCACATAAAAAGGAAAGTCTTGAGGTATATAGCAGTCCAAAGATGTAGTTAGTTTCAGGGAGAGGGGAGGGGGTATTGTATGAGTACAATAGCCATTTCATCAAAGTTCCTATCTCATCAGCTGGTTCATGCTCATACCATGATGGCAAAGAAATCAGGATAATTTGATAATTTATTAATAATCATATTGCAGAAACACTGTTAATTAACCTCAACATATTAATAAGATTTAATGTCTCTGATTGAGGTGCTAATATGTACAAGGCATTTCAATCATTACAGAATTACACATGCATTATACATACTTCAAACATAGTGCTCAAACAGAAATTTTGAAATGGTGATGGGAATTTGCTACCACCAAGCTTGATGTAAGAAATGCAGATTAGATGAAACACCCATTTACTGCTGATGCTGCTGTTGTGTACAGTAAGGTGTCAAAGTTGAGAGACTGTAGGAAGATACAAGGTGACTTAGACAAAATTTCCAGTTAGTGTAATGAGTGGCAGCTAGCCCTAAATGTGGAAAAAAGTATGTTAATGCCAATGAGCAGGCAGATCAAACATGTTGTGCTTGGATACAGTATTACAAGTGTCCTGCTTGACAGAGTCAAGTATTTAAATGCATGGGTGCAACGTTGCAAAGCGATACAAGATTTAACAAGCATGTGAGAACTGTGGTAGGGAAGGCCAATGATCGACTTTGGGTTATTGGGAAAATTTTAGGAAAGAGTGGTTCACCTTTAAAGGAGACTGTATATATATGATGCTAGTGTGATCTATTCTTGAGAACTGCTCAAGTGTTTGGGACCTATACTGCTCAGATTAAAGGAAGACACTGAAGCAATACAAAGGCTGGCTGCTAGATTTGTTACCGGTAGGTTTGAACAACATGTGTTATGGAGATGCTTTGGGAACTTAAATGGAAATCCCTGGAGGGAAGGCAATGTTCTTTTCCTGTCACCAACATACACTGTACATAAGGACCACAAAGATAAGATACAAGGAACTGGAGCTCATATGGAGGGATATAGACAGTCATTTTCCCCTCACTCTATTTGCAAGTGGAACAGGAAAGGAAATGACTAGTAGTGGTACAGGGTACCCTCCACCACACACCATACAGTGGCTTGTGGAGTATCTATGTAGATGTAGATGTAGAAATACTTGAAGACAAGGGCATCTTTAAAAAGCCACAGTAATTATTACATCAACATTGTAAGAAAACTCGTGCCATATTACAGCCATTGAATAATGCAAGAGATGTGCTTGAAGCCAAGAAATATCTTAAAATTCAGTTTGTTTTGTTGCGAGAATATAAAATTAAAAGTCATTGCAATGCAGGACTTGATGAAACAAACGGATGTTTCGATAAAATAGTTTTCATGTTTGGTACACACTGTGTGCCCAGCAAATGCAAACTGAACTTACTTGCATATATACCATGTGCAGTGTCAGTGGCATTTGATAGTTTTGTTTAACTTTGGTATTATTATGAAACTAGAGTTTCTCCCAACATATAAAACGTTCAAATAAATGATTTGAGTGCAGCCGAGTGATATCTTTGAAAACCACCGATATTTTGACAGGTGCACACCCCGTCACTTTCAAGGAACAAACAGAACAAGATAGTGTTGTACAAAAAAAATTATAACCTCAGTATATGGTGCACATGCTCAAACACAACACACACACACACACACACACACACACACACACACCATAAGCACTACTGCCACCACGCTACCAAAGATTACGAATGTCATAAGTTATTAATACAGAATATTAATCACCAACAAGTGAGTAAGTGGCATCAACCATTGACCTGGGAGACAGCAAGATTCCATGTATAATTTACGCCATAACATCTCTATTTATAAAGTCACTTGGTGGTTTAATTTCAAATGCTTTTTTAATAATGCTATCACAATAAGAAGTAAATGTCAGAATTTATGTGTTGTTATATACCACAGGATGACCAGTGCCAAGGGAGTGCTCTCCAACAGCAGATTTGCTCGGCTGTTGTAAGCATGTGTAATGCTTATGCCAGTACAATGGTCTCCAGTGGACCTGATGGTCTGACCAATTAATGATTTGCCACAATTTCATTGGCAATGTAGTTGCCCCATCTGGAGGAGACCATCCAATGTCTGTCTTGCTGAGTGGCCACACCTTTGAGGTAGGCTGTTGGTTAAGCATGATATGTGGAGGAATGTTGTCTTGCAAGTGACAGGAAAATAACAGATATGGCAGACATATGCCTTATGCAAACAGATCATCTTTTACAGTCCCTTAAAGGGCCCAGTCCAAACCTGTTGGAAATGGCACCTGTGTAAGGCATAAATGCCTTAGACTTATGCGCCATGTTGTTATTTTCATACTCACCTGATTCACGGTTGGTCAGTAGCACAATGTGGGTCCGATCTGTCTTTCACTGCAACCATTCTGGTGTAATATGACTTCAAGGTGGGCTAACTCAGCTGACAAACTTTCAGGATCTGAGATGATGTGGGCCCTATGAACCATGGTTCAAAGTCTGATGGTGACAATCAACTTAAAAATTCAAATTATATGTAAAAATAAAGATGCTGTTACTTACCAAACAAAAGCGTTGGTATGTTGACAGGAGACAATAAAAAACACACAAACACACACACAAATTTCAAGCTTTCGCAACCCAAGGTTGCTTCGTCAGGAAAGAGGGAAGGAGAGGGAAAGACGAAAGGATGTGGGTTTTAAGGGAGAGGGTAAGGAGTCATTCCAATCCCGGGAGTGGAAAGACTTACCTTAGGGGGAAAAAGGGATAGGTATACACTTGCGAGCGCGCGCAGACACACACACACACACACACACACACACACACACACACACACACATCCATCCGCACATATACAGAGACAAGCAAACATTGTAAAGGCAAAGAATTTAGGCAGAGATGTCAGTCAAGGCGGAAGTACAGAGGCAAAGATGATGTTGAGTGACAAGTGATGTACGAGGGGCGGCAACTTGAAATTAGCGGAGGTTTAGGCCAGGTGGGTAACGGGAAGAGAGGATATATTGAAGGGCAAGTTCCCATCTCCTGAGTTCTCATAGGTTGGTGTCAGAGGGAAGTATCCAGATAACCCGGATGGTGTAACACTGTATCAAGATGTGCTGGCCGCGCACCAAGGCATGTTTAGCCACAGGGTGATCCTCATTACCAACAAACACTGTCTGCCTGCATCCGTTCATGCGAATGGACAGTTTGTTGCTGGTCATTAACACATAAAAAGCTTCAAAGTGTAGGCATGTCAGTTGGTAAATCACGTGAGTGCTTTCACATGTACACCTTCCGGGTTACAGGACTGGAGTAGGTGGTGGTGGGAGGGTGCATGGAACAGGTCTTACACCGGGGGCACTTACAAGGGTAGGAGCCAGAGGGTAGGGAAGGTGTTTTGGGGATTTCATAGGGATGTACCAAGAGGTTACGAAGGTTAGGTGGACGGCAGAAAGACACTCTTGGTGGAGTGGGGAGGATTTCATGAAGGATGGATCTCATTTCAGGGCAGGATTTAAGGGAGTCGTATCCCTGCTGGAGAGCCACATTCAGAGTCTGATCCAGTCGCGGAAAGTATCCTGTCACAAGTGGGGCACTTTTGGGGTTCTTCTTTGGGAGGTTCTGGGTTTGAGGGGATGAGGAAGTGGCTCTAGCTATTTGCTTCTGTACTAGGTCGGGAGGGTAGTTGGGGGATGCGAAAGCTGTTTTCAGGTTGTTGGTGTAATGGTCCTCTCTTCCCATTACCCACCTGGCCTAAACCTCCGCTAATTTCAAGTTGCCGCCCCTCGTACATCACTTGTCACTCAACAACATCTTTGCCTCTGTACGTCCACCTCAACTGACATCTCTGCCTAAACTCTTTGCCTTTACAATGTCTGCTTGTGTTTGCATATGTGCGGATGGATGG
This sequence comes from Schistocerca americana, assembly GCF_021461395.2. Taxonomy (NCBI): domain Eukaryota; kingdom Metazoa; phylum Arthropoda; class Insecta; order Orthoptera; family Acrididae; genus Schistocerca; species Schistocerca americana. The sequence goes on from NC_060120.1 coordinate 852,594,014, forward strand.
ATGTGTGTGTGTGTGTGTGTGTGTGTGTGTGTGTGTGTGTGTGTGTGTGTGTGTGTGTGTGTGCAAGTGTATACCTGTCCCATTTTCCCCCTAAGGTAAGTCTTTCCGCTCCCGGGATTGGAATGACTCCTTACCCTCTCCCTTAAAACCCACATCCTTTCGTCTTTCCCTCTCCTTCCCTCTTTCCTGACGAAGCAACCTTGGGTTGCGAAAGCTTGAAATTTGTGTGTGTGTTTGTGTGTTTTTTATTGTCTCCTGTCAACATACTAACGCTTTCATTTGGTAAGTAACAGCATCTTTATTTTTAGATATATTTTTCCCATGTGGAATGTTTCCCTCTATTATATTCGTAAAAATACAAATTAGTTAGAATTGGCTTACTATAAATGGTATGTACCAAGGTACAATCAACCTTCCTCCTGATCAACAAATCAATGAATAGAAGGCAGTCATCTTTTTCCACCTCCATCCTGAAGTGAATCTATGGGTGGACTGCATCATGATGTTCTAAAAGGTTGTTTAGTTCCAATTCCATGAAGCCAAACAAAAGTATCATCTACATACCTGAAAATGTGCACAGGTTTCAATCCTGCCATTCTACGGCTTATTCCTTGAAATCTTCTATACACAGATTGGCAATAACAGTTGAGAAAGTGCTGCCTGTCATTAACTACATACGTCTGTTCACAAAACCGGTCATTTAATCAAAAGTAAATGGAAGTCAACACATGCCAAAACAGGTTCATCAATACAACACTAAACCTACACTCAATAAACTGTAAGACAGATGAATGCAAGCGAAGACAGAGACCAAATCTAAACATACTAAAATATCAGTCATTCAAATGCAATCCTTCTAATCGACATAAGAAATCTTCTGAGATCTTCATGTTCTGCACGCACTATCCTATTAATGTGCTCAACATAGTAGTAAGGTGTTTTGCTACACAGTATGTGGGAGAACCATTGTTAACGACATTAGGGCTAAGAGGTATCCATTCCTTGTGGATCTTTGTAAGGCCATATAATCTAGAGGAGGCAGCACAATAAGATTTAAGGACCTTGATTGTCCCTTGTGACAAGAAACCTTTTCTCCAGAGTATGTTAGTCTTCCTCTCAACACTTTTTGTTGGCTCAGTGCTTTGTGTGTAATGCCCTGGATCAGATCATGAGCACTCTACCTTTTTAATGTAACACCACTTGTCCAACACAACTGTACACTGCCCTTGCCCCAGATAAAATAACTTTAGTGCCCCACCAGAGATCATCACGATGGAGGCAGATGAACTGGTGTGGGTAGCACAGTGGTGTATGTAGTGTGGAAACCTGCACATAATAGGGGCAGACCCCACTGACAGGAGTTTTTACCAGCAGATGGCAGTAAGCTGACTGGGGCAGTGCTGGTGCTGAGTTCAACCACCACGGACCTCACTTTTCACTTCGTGCCAAATGTTGTTACCAAGTGCTCAGTCATGAACTGCATACTGAGGTTATAAATTTCTTTGCACGGGAAAAATTGCTGGCTACTGATCTGTCAAAGGCAGTAGACTTTGTAAATTACAATATCCTATTATGTAAATTAGAATGATATGGTGTAACAGGAAACAAAAATTATTGGAACACACAATGTTCTATCTTAGGGCCCTTATTTTTTCTTGTGTGTACCAATGATCTTTCAACAGTAATATTTCTGTTTTCTTGGATGACACAAAAAATGCAATAAATACAAAGTCAAGTATAATCTTAAAAAGATTGACTAATGAAATTTTCATGGACATTAATAATTGGGTCCTAGCCAATTTTTTGTCACTAAACATTGAACGAACACATTACATAAAGTTTACAACTCGTAAGAGGTTTCCTGACAGTACATACCCAAAAAATGACAAGAAACAGACAGAAGATGTTGATAGTATTGATTCTTGGATTTAGAACTTCATAATAAATTCAATGTGACGAGTATACCACAGAGCTGCTGAAGCACCTAAACAAATCTCTATTTGCAATGTGAATGTTGTCAGACATAGGTGATACAAAAATAAAAAAGCCAGCATACTATGCTTACTTTCATTCCATAATGTTGTATGCGATGATTATTTGGGGTGACTCAACAAGCCAAGCTACAGTTTTCCACATCCAAAATATTTGTAATAAGAGTTAGCTATGGTCTGAACTCAAGAATATGCTGCTGAGGCCTGTTTAGGGAAATAGCAATACTAACTACTGCTTTCCCATATACAGTGTGTGGACAAAAATATGTAAACACCACACATATAACACATATCTTGCCTAATACCATGTACAAAATCTGTTGTCATCCTAAACAGCTTCTAGTCATCTCTGAATGGATAAATACAGGACCTACATGGTTTTCGAGGGAACTGTATACCATTCCTCCTGCACATTAGTGACAAGCTGAGGTAACAATAATGGAGGTGGATCGTGATCGCATGCCCTTCTCTCCAATGTAGACCACAAAGGCTCAGTAACATTTAGATCTGTGACTGCAGTGACGGGAGATAAGACAATTCATCCTCATGCATATAAAGCCAGTCCTGGCCAATGTGAAGCATGTGAACATGGGTTCTGTCATCTTGAAACACAGCATCATTATTGTGGGACAAACATGGTGGTGTTATAGTGTAGTCATGTTTTTCAAGGAGGGGCCTTGCACACCTTGTTGTTTTTCAAGGCACTATCACAGCACAGGGCTCTAAACTGATGTTTGAAGCACCTTCTTGCTTCCACTGTTGAAGAGCAATTCAGGAGTGGTGACTGCATCTTAAACACGTTTGACCACAGCCTGTGGAGGGGTGGTTACATGACAATAACATCCCTGTAATGGACTGGCCTGCACAGAGTCCTGACCTGAATCCTATAGAACACCTTTGGGATGTTTTGGAACCCTGACTTCGTGCCAGGCCTTACTAAGCAACATCAATACCTCTCCTCAGTGTAGCACTCCATCAAGAATCGACTGCCATTCCCCAAGAAACCTTCCAGAACCTGACTGAACATATACCAGCGAGAACCTGACTAAATGTATACCAGTGAGAGTGGAAGCTATCATCAAGGCTAAGGGTGGGCCAACACCACATTGAATTCCAGCATTACCGATGGAGGGTACCACGAACTTGTAAGTCATTTCCAGCCACGTGTCTGGATACTTTTGATCACGTAGTGTATGAGGACGCAGGATGTCTGTGATGCACCACTGTGTTATCAGTCCCCTCAGTCATCACCAGCCATGACCTGAAACCACGTCTGATGGCTCCTCACACCACAACTCCAGGAGTGACACCATTCCAAAACATAGCAACAATGGGACATCTCTGCAGGTCACTGCCATACTCGTCAATGACGAGTACCACATTGCATCCCTGAACACTGTTCTTTTTGTTGCTATTGTGATCTTCAATCTGAAGACTGGTTTGATGCAGCTCTTCAAGCTACTCTATCCTGCACAAGCCTTAACAACTCTGAATAACTACTGCAACTTACATCCTTCTGAATTTGCTTGCTGTATTAATCTCTTGGTCTTCCTCTACAATTTTTACCCTCCACGATTTCCTTCCAGTACTAAACTGGTAATCCCTTGATGTCTCAGAATGTGTCCTATCAACTAATCCATTCTTGTAGTCAGGTTGTGCCACAAATTTCTTTTCTCCCCAATTCTATTCCATACCTCCTCATTAGTAACACAATCAACCCACCTAATGTTCAGCATTCTTCTGTAGCACCACAATTCAAAAGCTTCTATTCTCTTTTTGTCTAAACTGTTTGATGTGCATGTTTCACTTCCATAAATGGCTAAACTCCATCAAATACTTGCAGAAATGACTTCCTGATTTAAATCTATATTTGACGTTACCATATTTCTCTTCTTCAGAAACACTTTCCTTGCCATTGGCAGTCTATATTTTATATTGCTTCTACTTCAGCTTTCATCAGTTATTTTGCTGCCCAAATAGCAAAACTTGCCTACTAATTTAAGTGTCATATTTCCTAATTTAATTCCCTCAGCATCACCTGATTTAATACAACAACATTCTGTTATCCTTGTTTCACTTTTGTTGATGTTCATATTATATCCTGCTTTAAAGACACTGTCCATTGTGTTCAACTACTTTTCCAAGTCCTTCACAGTCTCTGAAAGAATTAAAATGTCACTGGCACACCTTTAAGTTTTTATTTCTTCTGACTGAACTTTAATTCCTACTGCAAATTTTTATTTTGTTTCCTTTACTGCTTGCTCAGTGTACACCCTGAATAACACTGCGGGCAGGCTACAACCATAGCTCACTCCCTACTCAACAACTGTTTCCCTTTTGTGTCCCTCGCTTCTTATAACTGCCGGTCCGCCACCATAGCTGAGTGGACAGCGCACCGGCTTGACATGCCGGAGGGCCTGGGTTCAATTCCTGGCTGGGTTGGAGGTTTTCTCTGCTCAGGGACTGGGTGTTTCTGTCATCTTCATCATCCTCACCAACACGCAAGTCGCTGAAGTGGTGTCACCTCAAAAGACTTGCACCAGGCACTCAGGTCTACCCACTGGGAGGCCCTTGCCACATGACAACCCATTTCATTTATAACTGCCATCTGGTTACTGTAAATGTTGTATGTAGCCTTTCGCTCCCTGTATTATACCCCTGCTATCTTCAGAATTTCAAAGAGAATATTCCAGTCAACATTGTCAAAAGCTTTCCCTAAGTCTACAAATGTAGGTTTGCCTTTCCTTAACCTATCTCCTAATATAAGTCGTAAGGTCAGTATCGCCTCACATGTTCCTACATTCCAAATTGATCTTCCACAAGGTCAGCTTCTATCAATTTTTCCATTCTCCTATAAAGAATTCATGCTAGTATTTTGAAACCACGACTTACGAGTATGCTGAACACTATGTGATGTCGTTCATCAGCAGTCCATGCCTCGTAGTCACAACATCGCTCCAAATGCAGCCCTTTGTGTTGTGCTGTTATCAGTAAGGTATGTAGTTTTTAACAGTTGAGTGTTGGATTCTGAGAACTATGTCATCAGAAGTGCCAGCCAACTGCAGAGTAAGAAGCTATTAATCGATGGAGTTCGTCCAGGTGGCAATCATAGCCATTACAGTTCTACTGAAGGAACATCAGACTGGGATCTGAGAGAGAAGTGAATGGGAAACGGGAGTATTAATTAGTTTGCTGTTGAGTCATGTTCCACCTGAATGTGAGTCTTCATCGCTGTTCGTGAGCTTGATTGCTGGGGGCACAGGAGAGGTGGGTGGGTAGGTGGGTGGGTGTGATGGAATGGGGGCCCCCCAGAACACCAGAATTAGATTTAACCTTCGATTTATCCTTCTTGTTCCTGTAAGGTTTTGACTTCTGTGAGAATTTCCCTGCCTTGTCTTCTGGGACAAAAGAGGACCACTCTTTCCTATGACCTGTACCATGTCACTAGTTGGTGGTAGATTGCTGGTCTGTTTCATCCTGGGGAGGGGAGGGGGGGGGGAAGGGGGCACTTGGCAGGTGTCTTCTTCCCTAATGATGGCAGAAGAGAATAAGGCATACCCGGCTGCACCAATGGCGTGGATACCACCAGTGTTGTGGGTTTAGGGCTTGACGGAGTTGGCTGGGGCCAGGAGCTGCTGTTTGAGACCTCATCATCACACTAGGTATGGATTCTGACACAGTGCTTGCAAATTTAGGCATCGTATCAAGCAGGTGTAGTTGCTCCAACTTTTTCTTATCTTGTTCAGACAAGCAATCAAGTGTTTTATATTCCTCGATTTTGTTTTCCTCATGTTGGTGCACGATGGATTGGAAATCTGGGAAGTTTACACACGCAGGGGGCTGTTCACAAGGGTTGGCCTCATGTGTTGTCCTTCCACACACTCAACAAGTAGCCTCATTAATGCAACAAGAGAACATGTGTCCAAACCCCTGTACCTACAACATCTCATAAGAGGCAGAAAATATAGTCTGATATCATACCTGGAAACCATGATCTTCACTTTCTGAGGTAAAACATTAAGACTAGGATGGAAGGTCCAGTGCCCACCCTGTTATTCTTAGGTGCTCTCTGGAACACAGCAAACAATATGGACTCTATGCCACTCTAGGTTAGCACAGAGTTCTGCATCTGTTCGTAGCATCAGGTCCCAATGCGAGATGGCACCTTGAATCCTGTTGAGTTTGTTATGAAGTGACACTGGAACTGTTATATCCCCAAGCTTGTCACATGCCTGAAGTAGTTAGCATTAGCATTCAATATTTCAATCAACAAAGGTCCATTTCTCATCTTCTCTACTGCAGCAACTTTTCCAAACTGATCTTTAATATTTCCAATGAAAAAAAGTGGCTTCATTGTTGCAAAAGGTCCTCTGACAGTTCTGAAGGATGCCAAAAACTGCTCAAACTGTCCACCTCCATTTCTCCTTGCTTGACTCTCATCCCATGCCATGACCAAAGAAGAACATACCACCATGTAGTAAGCCTCTCCATTAAAAACTTGTGTTATATGCACTGAGACAGCCATGCTTGTACAGCCACCAATATGTGTGAATTTGTTCAGTTTCATTGCGGATCATCTGCTCTGTTGCTTCTCACTCTGAATGGAGGTTCTTCCCATTGGCACCAGTCCACCACAACAAAGGCTACCTAGCATACTAGCTATTGCCTGCAATCCCTGTGCCTCAGATTGAACATGCACCTGCTCCTCGGCATACGTTGGGATGTTACAACTAATGAATTAGTAGTGCGATCCCTCTGCATTGATAGGGGGCAACACTGGTGATGATACGTGAAGACACCCGTTTCCCCACTTCATGACAGATTGGCTACCTCTATGGATTTTGTGTGTGAACCTAAATCCATTGAAATAGTAGGTGCAGAAGATCACGGTGCATGACAGACAGATTATGCACCACAGACAGATTATGCACCACATAAGGTGCTCTTCCTCAAATGGCCCACTCTTCTACAAAATTTCGAAAAGTTTATGCAAACCCTAAAATGTTATACCAAAGAGTTTGAAGGAAAGGTGAAATGAGCAAAAAATTGGATGAGTAATCACCATAAAAAAGTCTCCTCTTAGTTGCCTCTTATGACAGAAGGTATAACTGTAAGTCTATTATAGCTCTGACACCGCACGGGGAAGAAATGGGTAAGATTAGCTACGTTACGGTAATAAGATGACTCCCTGATCCCCATCCTTCTTCCTATGGGCAAAATCACATTAGGTACTTACTGGACTAGAAAGAGATAACTGACATAAGGCAGTGCGAAACGAGGTTTAAAGACTGTTCCTGTGCCTCATAGCACTGAGCCAGTGAACACAGTGTAAGTATAGAAAGGGAAAAAAGAAAACACCTAAACATATAGGTTACTTGATAATATTTTCTCCAGACTAGAATAGGTGAATGTAAAGTGTAAAAGAATTGTAAATATATTAGTGCTTTTGTTATAGCCAGTTGCTCAAGCAGGAATCTAGTGGGCCACATTATTTCTAGAAGGGAGGAAATGTAACAGTACAAGCCTAGAAGGGAACCTGTTGGTATCTTCAGGCCACGAGCTACAACCAGCCACTGCACCATTTCTCCACACTGTCAGGTTCTTGAATAACAACCAAGTTTTCTGGGCAATAACCAGCCTTTACAAAATTGTCATGACACTGAAGTATGTGGTAGCACACACATCTTCTGCATTAAGATGCCCCTCTGGTCACAGATGTACCCTGGGTCGGCCAAGTAGGTCACTGGGACTGCTCCAGCCATCAGTCTCGGTTTTCATCACCCAGTGCAACACACCCAACTGTCGTGTCGCCAGGTGACCAGGCTGCCACACTGGAAGCCTTCATCTGGCTGCTGCCATGAGCCAACCGAGCTGTGGGGCTATGACTGCCACCATCATCTCAGCATTGCTGAGTAAGAGTACTGCTTCCCAGAAGTGTGTGCAAACTCCAAGGACATCCTCTGCACCCACTCCACAAATCCAGTGAAACCATGGGTCGATGTCAGGCTGTGCCCAGGAGGAGGGTGCACATCTGTTAAAGCTTAATGTAATAATAAAGAATTCACATGTTCACAGACTGTTTGCTGCTGCCATGCAAAATGGACTACTGTCTCCCTCACCTGGTATCCTAAGGTGGGAGAGCTGAATGCCTACTGATTAACCCAAAACAGGGCTCTTCCAATCCTCCATAATGACCACTGCCACACCCAGATGGTAAAGAGTCATTGCACGTTTACTACAGCAATATCCATCTCAGTAGTGATGATCACTATGTTACACCTATACAGAGCTGCTCAACTCATGAGGGGACCATCAGAAGTGTAAATAATGGTTTTTGATAGGTCTCGGATATGTTGCAGAGGGACATTCGATGAGTATGACGCTATCCGCTTTTGTAACAACGGGCTTTGGTTTTTGAGAAAATTGATTTTGAAGCTCACTGCGTGCCATAATACACGCAATGTTAGCCACGTTCCAACCAAGTGAGCGTGGAGCAGCGGTTAAGGCCTACAGCTACCACACTAGAGGTACTGTGTTCGGGTCCTTTCCGTGTTTTTGCATCTTTTAATTAGAATAGTCTCACATTTTTCCATTTTATTTTACAGAATATCAACAAACAGTGTATGTGCATTGTGTGACATTACTAAGAAATATTCAGTTTTGCCATAGTAGTTAAATTTTCACATCATTATTACAAAATGTTACTCGCTATCGCCTGCATCACTTGCTATGCCACAACAGAAATCCGTATGATATTTGTCATAAAAGCAACCGAAAGACAATGTTTTACAGCACCAATCACATTTCATAGAAGCTACTGTCTTGCAGGCACAGAGTTTTTAAGAACAATACTGAAAAACGTTGTTCATTTACATTCAAAAAGGTTTCTCTTTTATCCGTTAACTTTGGTGCGGACCCTGCATATTTGATCGTATTCGAAACAGCAGGTGTCCTGAACTGATGCAAAATTAATGAGTGTAGTTTTATGGAATTGTCCCTAGACGTGATCGCTCTGATGGTCTTCAACAAATCGGGAGCATTCTGAATTTTCTTCGTGAAAATTTTAACCTTTCAGTAAAAATATATGTCACAAGTGGAGTAACTTTGGTCAGATAACTTTACAGTGTAGGTGTACACTTTCCTCTCATCCATGAAGATGTGATTGTATACAGTCAGATCAGTCTGTCCTCCTCACATACAATGATATACAGAAATTTTTCCTGTTCCACATACGGAAGAATCACAGATTTTAAAAAGTTTTCATACACCAGTTTTGTGAACTTTCATGCAGGACACAATTACATTTTTAAATTTGAGCATTAATACATCCACTCTTTTCCGAATATTAGGGCCAAATTGTCCCAATGGTTTCTGCATACATAAACAAAGTATGGGATCACCTTTCCTGTTACAGTTAAGAATGTACTATCCTCTGTACATATGGCTTATCCTGTTTAAATCTTTTCTCTGCATGAGAACAGTTCTCACCCCTTTCTCTAAGAAGGATGTATTGTATGTTGATTGATATTGACAGCCCGTTTGATCGTGTTGATTATGTAGTCGAGGTTAAAATTACCGATAATTATTTTCCTTTGTGTGCAGAATTCTTCCACAGCTACTAATACTTCATCCATCATTGCACATTCTTTGGAACTGATGAACTTCATAATCTTCCTTTGCCTGATTTTATGCTTTCGTTTCAATCGTTCGACCCAATCTGAGCTGGCCTCGAAATTAAAGGTGTCTGATAAAAGTGGAACAGCAGCATTCATCGCCCACTGCTGTAAAGTTCTGGTTGTCACCTGCTCACGGAAGAAATTATATTATTTTCACAAGCCAGTCTCTTTCTTACAATGTATTTGCCATATATTTTGATACGATTTATCAGTTCCAAATTCTGTCTCACTTCGACGAACTGTTCATATGGCTCACGATTGATTGTGTTCCACTTATCGTGGTGAGTTACACCTCGTGTCACATCCTCTTTCCTTTGATATAGCATTGATTTATGTTTTAACTGAGAGACGCAGTGGGAATGCAAACTCTTTAGGCTCCATTTCAGATGAGCTACTGCAAGAGCAACTGCTCATTCTTTATAGGACAGAGGTACGTAATCATCTGGTTCACGTGCAAATTCATTGGCGATGAAATCGCCACCTCCCTCTAGTCCTGTATACGACAAAGTAGGTAGTTTTATATTATGTCACTTTGTTTGCAAGAAAGGGAACACCCACACGAAAGTGAAACTTAGCACTTCATATTCAACGATCCATCTCTCGGCCAACAGGTCTTGTATTGCGATACATATCTCATTGCCAATTGCAACTGAATTTGCAGAAATCGTGCTCGACGGTGTATTTGTTAGAAGATTTAAATCACGAAGGAACTTTTTGGCGTATTTGATGACGTTAGTGATTTCGTCCCTTGATTGTTCATTCAAATTCTCTACCTCTGATGTATCTTCTTCTGGCTGCACTCCTGTACTCACACTTGGGTCGTCCATTTCACTGTATTCTTTGAACATGCACAGCACTAACAGCACATTGCGAGCAATGGACGTTGAAGACAAATGCAAACTGGCAGTTCAGGAGCTAGGTCGCTGCTGTTTGTTTGACCATGGCGATACATGTTCATAATACACAGTGGACTGTCCATGCGAACTCTGTGATCATCAAATTATATTGCCGTAGCCAAATAAAAGGAGCTCACCATGGTGATACACTGTCACAAGACACAGAGTTCACATGGGATGTTCGCACAGACAGTCCACTTTCTGTTTGACCAAGCCTACACAATTTAAACTTCTTAATAAGTTCACACAATGTATACTGTCTGTTGATATTCTGTAAAATAAAATGGAAAAACGTTCGACTATTCTGATTTACAAAAAAGCAGAAACACGTAATGGACCCAAACACAGTACCTTCAGCATGGTAACTGTAGACCTTAACTGCTGCACCACACTCACTTGGTTGTATTATGGCTAATGTTACATGTATTAAAGTGCACAGTGATCTTCGAATTCAATTTTCTCAAAAACCAAGGCCTGTTGATAAAAGAGCAGATAGCCTCATACTCAGGACATGTCCCTCAATAACATATCCGAGGCCCTTCAAAATCCATTATTTATATTTCTGATGGTCCCCTTGTCATATGTGGCTGGCCTGAATCCTGATGGTGAAAGGAATTCCTACCACTAGTATTTTGACAAGGAACGGCAGAAGAGTCACTGAACACCAGGTTTTGTATCACTGTCTGGGACAAAATTCAAAACCTCCATGCAGTATCAGATGGAGTGAGCACATGTTGCACTGTTGATAGTGATCCACTCTTTGGATGGGATGTTAAGCTAAATGGACCTCTAGCTGTTATTTGATACGAGTAGGCTATATGCCTGCCCCAGGTTTCACCCTCTCCTTTCTCTCACTATCATACTGCATTACATCACACTACACACACACACACACACACACACACACACACACACACACACACACACACACGAGGAAAGGCCTCACTGTGTGTGGAAGAAGAAAATCCTTTGTGATCAGGTGGCTGGAACCTACCCCTCAGTGTCTCCCAGTCAACAATGCCATATTACTTTCTTCTATTTACTAAAAATTAGCATGGGTAACTAAAAAGTCAAGGAAAGTTCTTACACAAACAAACAAAGGTTAATCTTGTTACAAAATTAGCAATGAATTTGGCACTGGTAATGTGCCCAAAACTATGTGGAATGGAAGTGAAGACTAGGGATGTAAAAGTAATAACTATGTTTTGAATCATATTCTAACATGACTATTTATCCAGCTGTCCTTCAAGTAGAATTAAAATGCACGGTTCCAGTAACTTTAGAGGTAGTGAGGGATAAGTAATGCACTTGATGGCATGTGTAAAGTATAGGTATTATCCCAGTGTGGAAAAGACTATATGAGAAGAAGCATAATTTTCTATGGGATATGAACTTGATACTAATAACAAGAATTATCTGAAGTGGTCCATCATTGACAGCAGAGCTAATATGAGGCTAAATAATCATTCCGTGTGTTTTATTAGAGTATATTTCATAAAAGAGAATAACAACAATGTTTATGCAAACGAGTAGCCCAGATGCTAAAGCTGCTAAATGCCTTTTTAATTGATTTTGCGTTGAGAACACGACTGTACAGATTTCTTCAGCGTCTATACTATGAAATAGGTTTCAGGGTGCAAAACCTGCTATAAACCACTGAAATTGGCTGTAGAAAATTATGTTTGGTTGCAAAGGCCGCTAAATGGCCAGCATTTGCAATGCTGTGTGATGTCTAGATGCAAGGAATACCACCTAACATAAGACTTACATTCAAAGCTACCTTTCACTTTGTTACAATACAAGGGATTCAGAGTTAGGTTGAATGCGCTGCAGCGAATGCGTATGCGTATGCAACAATGAAGCTCTCACTGCTCACGCATTTTTGAAGTACACGCCTGTCAAGCACAGTTCAGCTGATGAGTAGGATGTTTGTTGATGTATTTGCGTGAGTGTTTTGAAGAAAATAACTGATTTTGTGGACAGTTAAATGCAGAAGATGGTGCAAATAAAGTTGGAGCAATTGAAACAATAGGTATCCTGCAAGAATCAAATCCATCACTGTAGTTGCAAGTGACCAGAATGAGACTTAGGGTGACAGTCCCTCCTGGAAAAGGAAGAGGTGTCCTGATCAGTGGAAAAGAAATCATTCCAAACCAAAAATGTAAGAACATGAAAAGTATTATTAAGGCAATGTTATGCCATGAATACTGTTTCGACACTAACTATTATGCTGAACATGGAAGGATTGGTGAAAGTTATTGGTAACTAGCTTTTCGAGATTCAAAAAGCCAAAAAATTGTGTTCACAAAAAGGAAAAAACAAGAAGATTTGTCTAGTTCATGGAGGGCTCTTCTACAACTCTGAAGCTGGAGATGGGATTAGCATCCTGAAGACGAGAAAAAATTTCCACAAAGGAAACGACCAAACACCAATCACAGCTGGTGTAAAACTTGAAGATGTCAAAAAAGGTTTTGGAGCTCCATTTTGGTGAAGACTGGGTGACCAACAACAAACTCAGATCCTACACCGAGGTGTTATATGAGCAGGAAGGCACTCCTTGAGTCGCTCCTGCCGCTGCCAGAGATGATTTTGAGTTGATGAGCAGGGTTGAGGTCGATGTCACTTGAAAGCTATTTTCAGCTAATTTAATTTTATAGAATTTTTTGTCACTGGTTTAACAAAGATGCAACTTTTCACCTATTTTATTATTTTCTAAAATTTTGGTGATGTTTTACTAAGACGCAATTTGGAGCTTATTTTATTTTCTGTAATACCTTGTGATGTCAAAAACACAATGGTGTATTTTTTTTTTTTTTAAACTTAATGTCGAACATTCATATCTGTTCTCTTTCTGATGTTAAGTAAGTCAGTTTTCCCTGGTAAAATAATGTCACCTTCGTATTTTTATATGCCGATTTTGGAGACTGTTCAGACTTCTCTTTAAATAAAATTCCACCTTTCTGTCATTCCTAACATATCACCAGATAGTGGGTTTTGCAACCAAATGTTTGATTTGTAATTAGATCCATACACTTGCAAAACCCGCTAACTGCATAAATCAAGGGCAAAAACCACTAAGTCAATATTTCACTTAAGATTTTAACATATAAAACATAATCGCAGATTTCAGTCATCAATACCATCCAATTAATTATTTTTTACCTTTTTTTTGGAAAAGAAATGAAGTCTTTAACTTTGATAGTTTTTTTGCGATTATCTCAGTTTCACTTATCATGCAATTAGCGTCTTTTGCATCTGGGCTACTCAAACATTCTAAGCTCTAACTCAAATTGTACAAGTGATTGAGCATCGGTGAAGTTTTCAAAAGACATTGTTGAATAAAAATGATGTAGGCTGTTTCTTACAGTAAAATGTGACTTTGACACAGGTCAGTAAACTTGCTTTGATGCTCATGCAGCCTGTAGATCACTTACTGTATTTCACAACTAGTAGTTTTTGGGCTTATCTGTGGAGGCATTTTAATGGATATTAGTTTTTGTAATTACTCAGAATGAACACAGTAAAAGCACACTGCAACCCAATAACATGATTATTATTTTACAACAAAGCTATCAGTGTCCTACCCCTCACAATAGCTTGCGATTCACCAGTTTTTCATGTCTCTTTTTTTTTAATGGTAGAAGGCTTGTGAAGAACACACACAGTCATTTAACATCAAGAGAATTGGTTTAGGTAAATGGAACATGAATTATGATGATGGATATAAATTATGGTGTAATATGTTGTTCCACCTCTTTCTTACAATCAGATGAAAGATGTTTGTGTAAAAATGTTGTTTAGATAGTTAGCATGTCAAGAGCTTTCCACTGTGTGCGCACTTATTTTATAAATGTACAGGGATGTAGCGAGATGCACGAGCACAGGACATCATCATGCTTACACTACACTTGTACGTCCTCTGTTAGAATATTGCTGCGCGGTGTGGGATCCTTACCAGGTGGGATTGATGGAGGACATCGAAAGGGTGCAAAAACGGGCAGCTCATTTTGTATTATCACGTAGTAGGGGAGAGAGTGTAGCAGATATGATACGCGAGTTGGTAGGAAGTCATTAAAGCAAAGACGTTTTTCGTCACGGCGAGATCTATTTACAAAATTTCAGTCACCAGCTTTCTCTTCCGAATGCGAAAATATTTTGTTGAGCCCAACCTACATAGGTAGGAATGATCGTCAAAATAAAATAAGAGAAATAAGAGCTCGAACAGCAAGGTTTAGATGTTCGTTTTTCCTGCGTGCTGTTCGGGAGTGGAATGGTAGAGAGATAGTATGATTGTGGTTCGATGAACCCTCTGCCAAGCACTTAAATGTGAATTGCAGAGTAATCATGTAGATGTAGATATAGATGTGATTGGGCATCTCCACCTGATGCGAAGGGGTCATTTATGATTTGGTGTCTTAGCTTGGCAGCATTTTGGAGGGCAGAGAACAAGAGGCACTGTGTACAATGACAATGACCAGAAACAATTTAAATAAGCAAGAGAAATGTCATTCTATTCTGTTCTGCTTTGAGATTCAGTTCAGTGATGTGTTCTGGTTAATAAGATACCTGTCTGCCAAACGTCGTATTTGTTACATAAGATAGTTAGTTGATGTAGATGTGAGATCTCTTACAGCCATCGACCCTCTGCAGCTGGAGAAGAAGTCACACACTTATCATGAAGAGCATCAGGATGACATCATTAGTGAAGTAGTTGACTCATTTATAACCTGTAAGTCGAGTCGTACACTTTATTTTGGCAACTGTGACAGGATATAAGAGATCCTGAAATAAGAGAGCTTTTGTGACAGTAAAAAGAACTTTCAATAAATAATAGAAGAACATATGACATTGCCTAGAGCAACACAAGTAAACAGTGAAGAAGAGGCATGTACACAGTGTTATCTAATGTAATTACAATATTTAAGTAGGAGTAATTCCATGATTTGTTAAACAACAAATACACGTGAATTATCACAACAGAAGGGATAAATGAAATAAGATGACCACAGCAACCAGGTCTGCAAGAAGAAATATTTACATGTCAAAATAACATTCAAAAAATTAGTCAAGAAGTATTACATTGATGAAACGGAAGATTTCAGTATGCTGATTCTCTGAAAGCAACTATGCAGCAGCTGACCAATGCAACAGCAATGCGGCGGCTTTGCTTCGCAGGGCAGCAACCAGTTAGCTAACTATGGGATAACTGCACAGCTGCTGGTTGCGACATCGCTTCACCCATGCACAACACGGTGGCAGGATGTGTTGTGTTCAGTTAGGTAAGCTGTAAACAACACCAAGCAAAATTTTTTTTGTAGTGATCTGCTTTTGAAGTGTTGTTGATATACATTCTACTGATTCTTCGAGTTGGTATCAAAACAGAATCACAGGATTCCAGTGTTCTTTGTGTGTGTGTAGATGTCATTATTGTATGCCACCTGCTGCCAACAGCATGGAAAGCAGTTTAGCAGAAAGGTTTGAAAAACAAAAAACTAGTTGAACTGTCCAACAACATTAGAACACAAGCAGAAAAATTAGATAAGTTAGACAAAATGTCTAGTAAAATTACTACCCACAGCCAGGCATTAGATGAGGTATCTACAAAAATAGATAAAATTTCTAAATTAAAAGAAACCTAAGGAGTTGCTGACTGAAATAGAAAAACAATGAAACTTAGTTAGTAAGGAGGTTTGAAAACAGTTTTAAGAGGGAGACGACAAGATGAAACATAGAGCGGAACTGTTCGCCCGAGAATTCAAAACTATACACTTACGTCTCAGAAACACAAAGCTGAGTGGGATCATTACAACACATTATAGGTTTTGGCAAAGTAATAGGTATCCCAAACATTTTGACTAGTTTGTGAGAGTTGGCTGAAAAAAGGTATAAGAGAAAGAAGACAAATTCTTTGGGCAATACTGTGAAACATCAGAATGAAATTCAAAAGCTGTGGCAAGCCTTACAAAAGACACAACAAGAATTAAGTGAAAGGGTGGCTGTAAGTAACATCTGGTTACCAAATGATGTAGTACAGGAACTTCAATTTAGAAGTAGTTTAGGTTCATGTAAACATTATCTGAAGTTTAAACCTGATCATGAAGAACATATTACTTACTTTCAGTGAGTATATTCTAGATCATTACCTAAGTGGGAAGATCAGAAGACAACAGACTTTGCACTTAGTTATTTGGTGGGGGACACAGCTGAATGGGGGACAGCTCATACAGAGGATTTTAAATACTGGTATGATTTTCAAGGGGAATTTAAGAATAAATATTGGTCCTCTAGTTCAGAATCGTTAGGCCTGAAATACCATAATAGTTTTTGGGCTAATTATAAGGATTACACTAATTGGCATTTAACTAGTTCTAAATATTTACTGGTAGATAACACAATAGAAGAAGCATGCCTTGTGAAGACATCAGTATACTGCTGACCACATTATGCATGGAACGAAATTTGGTGTAGTGGATGTACAACTGTTAGTGATTTGTTGACCTGGGTGTTAAGGGTAAGACACATTGAATAAAGAATGTAAAAAAGATGTCCAGGGAGAGAACTGGGGCAATACTGATACAGAAGGTAAACGTTTTCCCAACTATCTTGCAAGAAAGGTGGAAGCTAATTCACTCACAAGAGGATGGAAGGAACAACACACAGTTGTGAGCATTTATACAAAATGCAGCCAACAATGATAGGGGTAATACAATACCTATGAACACATCTATCGCCAATAATGGGGTACTAAAAGGGAATTATCCCATTATTATAATGGAAAACACTGAATGTCCTGGGACAGGGGATATGATTCAGAACATGACTATACAATCACAGGCACATAAATCGAAAAGTCTATAGCTGTTTCCCCAACAATACCTATGTAAGAATGGTTACTAGAAGAAAATCAGTAAACTGAGGAAGACCAACCAAAACCCATAATAGTTGGTGAAATATATGGAAAGAAAGCAGGTACTTTTTATAGATTAAGGCACTGAGATTTTTCTGATCTCACAGGAGTTTTTACAAACAATGAGAAATAAAGACCTGTGGCCTATACTGGCTATTCCAGGTGCATACACCACAGGCATTTCTGGAAGTAAAGTTAAGTTAATTATACAAGAAACATACATACCTATAAGTATACGAAATTGTTAATTTACACAAACTTTACTGATGGTACAAAATGCTAATTCACAAATATTATTTGGTGTGCATTGGTTAATGAAGTATAAAGTGACTTTAGACTTTGATGCAGCAGATTGTCAGACAATACTACCTTTCAAGGCGAATCCAGCAATGGGTAAAAAAGACACTTTGGTATACAATATATGTTTAATTGCAAATGAGACATTGATGAGCCAGGAAGAACCTGCATCTAGTATGCAGATTAATAACAGCCAAATGTATAGTACAGCTTATGAATCTATCCTCTTAGGGGAGAAGTAAAAAACAGAATAATACAATATTCTATGAAAATGTATACACCGGTCTTCCCTGATACTAACACCCAGATACTGGGAAGTAAAACTACGTGAAAATTCATAATGTTATACAGCTTTCTTGTTTGCTGTAAAGTCATATCAATTAAAAGTGCCACCTTTTGGCCTAAATATTTCAGCTACAGTATTTATCCAAACCTCGTGTGAAGCTCTGGAGAAAGAGTTATTGCAGGAACTACTTGTCTATGTATATGACATCTTATTAGTATCCAAAACTTGTGTTGAGCATTGTATCTTACTAACAAAAACTCTACAGAAGTTCTATGAGAAAGGTATTACTATTAAGTTAGTCAAGTCTCATTCTGGCAGGGAGAAACTGTTGTTATTAGGACATATAGTAGCAATACATGGCATTAAACTGGATCCAGACAGGATAGGAACCATAAAAAGAGTGTCCTGAACCTCAAAACGTAAAACAATTATGGTCGTTTCTCAGATTAGCTGGATTTGATCATTGACATGTGCAGGGTCTGGTAATGAACAATCCATGACTGTTATCAGTATTAACACTAAGATCTAAATCGATGTGTGCTGGTAATGAACAATCCATGACTGTTATCAGTATTAACACTACGATCTAAATCGACGTGGGATGAGGGAGCAGACGAAGTTTTTATGGATATTAAAGAAGCACTAATGAATGTAAGGCTCAATTACAACACATAGCTTGGGTCATTCAACACTTCATTTTGGCTACCAAGAAGCATAGAAGCATGCTAAAGACATAACCAAAATGGAGATGCAATCGTTGAAGAACCTTGTAATCATAAACTGAAAAGCCTGAAGTAAGAAATATACATGCACAAGCATTGTAATATGAAACTATAAAATTAAGTATGATTTTAATAAAGCTTAATCATGTGATACATTAAGGTCCACTTCTTCCTCGCAATCAGACACAAGATGTTCATGTAGAAACATTGCTTAGGAAATTAGCATTTAGGAAACTTTCCACTGTGCATGTGATGGTTTGATAAATGTACAGTGTTGGCATCAGATGCACAAGCACAGAACATCACCAAGGCGAAACGGCAATTGGGTGTCTCCACCTGCTATGAAGGGACTGTTTATGCCTTGGTATCAAGGCTTGGTGGTGTTGTGGAAGGCAGAGAATAAGAGGCACAGCTTACAATGACAATGCCCAGAAACAGTTGAAAGAAGCTGAAGCGAAATGTCATTCTCTTATGTTCTGAGATCCAGATCAGGGAGGTTCTGATTAATAGCAGAACTGTTCACCAAAAAGTGTTGTATTTCTTACATAAGAGCAACAAAATACAGAAGCATTTTTTAAAATGCAGTTACATCATTTTTTAGTGAGTGGGTGTAGATGTGAGGTCTCTTACAGCCCTCAACCTCTGCAGCTGGAGAAGTCACACAGTACAAGGAGTGGCAATGCATAGCAGTTCCACAGCTTTAAGAAGCTACGAGATGGCAACCATAAGAAAATAACTAAGGTAAAAGTTACCATGAAGAGCACCACCGTGACAGATTATTAGTGAAGTTATTGACTCCATTACAACCCTTACCTTCTAGTCATAACGCTTAAAACTGTATTTGTTGCCAACAATAGTTGGCTTATGTTGTAGATAGAGCCTGGATTTTTATGTAATGACTTGTGCTTTTTCTTCCATGTATGCGAAACGTGTAAATAAGAACAGTAAATGTTCACAAATAATGTTGCCCGCAGTGATAATTTTTTCATATTTTGCTACAATTCCATGTTTTTACAAATTTTAACTTATGCTACATGAAGTTATATCTAATTGCTTTTTTACCCTTCTTCATATTTTCCATCCACTCAGTAGGCTGCTCCCTTGGAAAAATAACCAAATCCAATCTACCATAAAAGTTGAAGATAAGGGATAAATTATCGCTCAAAATCATGTTCTAGTGCAATAAAACATGGTTAATTGGACCTTGACTTGGATTATGAGGCATGTACTTCTGCTTAACTTTCTAAGATTCAGAATTTCAGTTCTTAAAAGAAATGTAGATACAATAACATTACTGTGTGTAGCATTGTAGCAGCCATTATTTCTAGTAAAGGGCTTTTTATGCTGCCAAGATTGGCAGTGCGACAAATGAAAGACTGGCAGTCTGAAGTTTTCCAACTAATATAGCTTCCACTGATTCAAAATCATAAGTATGTACACTAAGAAAAGTTTGCTAAATAGTACTTCTTAAGAGTTCATGACTATTTGTGTTCTTGATGCCTCCTGCTGCAACGAATTATTATATAAATTGCAATCTTGATGGACAACACTTTTGCCATTGATGGAGAAGTTGTTCTATGTCAAGTGTGCAATACGTAGACTGGGTGTTCTATGAAGTTCCTACTTTAGCAAGACATCCATTGAAGAAACAATGGATGTGTGTGGACATTTCACTGACAATTGCATTGTTGGCAAACTCAAAAGTGAAGATTACTGATTTCCTGCAGAATGTTAAAACACACAAATTATTCAACAGCAGCTAGTTTTATGAATGACAGTCTTAAAGTGTAGAGGACTGAGGGAATTCAGTAAGAAAAAGTTCTAGTCATGCACTCAGATACTGCGGCCTAGAACCTGAAGGCAGCATCTGCCCCACCCGTATTCTATCTGCTCTTAATCCGTTTCATCTGTTTGCCCCACACACTGTAACATATCACCAAAGAGGTATCCAGGAGAAAATAAAAATAATGTCACCTATCAAGAAAGTGTTTCTCAAACACCCACATCATGTGTTGCTCAATAGATAACTGTTCCGAATTAAGAATTGCCACCTGTGTTTACCCTAATGAAGTGAGGTGTACGGATTGAAGCTGTTAGTTTTATAATGAATTTTTGAAGCTATGAAATCTGTGACTGACTCATTTACAACAGTCTTCAGTTTCAAACAAGAGGCTCAAAATGCTTTCACTGAACCTATGATCAAAAATGTTCTGCATACATCCAAAGCAACTTTGACTTCTTTGCCAGCTTCAATAAAGAACTAGTATATATAAGGTTCCTTTTGAAGAAGTTGTTCGAAATTGCTAAGATTGACAAATGCAAGTTGACTGACATTATAATAGGTAATGAACAAAGGATTGTGAATAACATTGATGCTGTTCTGACAAGAAGTCCAGGCTACTCACTTTTGCTACTATCTGCCACGTGGGGGAGAAGAAGATGCTCCAATGGAGATCTTTCCAGAAATATTTCATATCCTAAAACTTGTACCATGACTGTCTTGTGATGTGGAGTGATCATTTCCCTCCAACAGAAACATTCCTTCTGATCGGTGACATTCCATGATTGTGGAGAATTTGGAGGTGTACTTGGCTTTCGTAAAAAAAAGTTAGGGTTACACATTATTGCCATGTGAAGAACAGCTTATAACAGGAGTTTGTACACCATGCCCACCTAGTGTACAACTCGATGAATCACTCATACTGCACCGTGTAGCGGAATTATCCGTAGTTCACTGACACCAATTTTAAGCATCTAAAGTTTGGTTTACAATGGAGCAAATGGAAGTGAATACGTGCAAATGAGCAAATGCAGAAAATTCACTACCATTCGGTTGTATATGGGTAGAAACGTTTATACTGGAGGGAATGGAATAGAACACAAGACAGCCAACATTGCTTATGAATGCTGTGTTATTAGTTTTTGGAGCTAATATTTGGCATACATGATACAACCCCATCTTGTTAGAGCCACAACGTGAAATGTTGCTATTCAGTGAGGATTTTGCATGGCGAGCACACTGCCCTTGACGGAGTATGGAAAATGGAACAGGGAAGGAAGAATTTAAGTGTCTCAATTTGTACGGAAGCCTTATGTGAATGGAATCATGCACGTTACCAGAAATGCATCTCCATCTCTCCTTAGCACTGGTTCAAAATTTGCTTATATGTCGGCTGCCATTTTTCCCTGGCTTCTCATTACCACTGAGGGGAAATTTACTAACAGAACACTAATTAGTGACGTTGAGCAACATTTCAAGACCTGACGCAGCTAGCATTTCTACTATGCATGAAAGGTCTAATGGTCATATCCCCCCCCCCCCCCCCCCTCCTCCTCCTCCTCCTCAGACCACAACTTTTTCACTATGATTTTTAGCCAAGCATTGATTCTCATAGATGGTGGAGTGGCCACGAAAGACGTGTGCTTCAGATTCCATGTTAACCTTCAGGTCTCTATTTTCCGATTAGGTGACTGGGGAAGGTTAGCGACATATAAGTAGCTGCAGTGACGTGCAGTTTAAAGACCTGCAAGAGGTCTATCGGGTACACCAGACAGAATTTTCTTTTGCTTGTGCTTGTTACCTTGTGTGCTCTGGTGAAAATTTGGCTTAAACTATACAAGCATTTTTTTTGAATAACTTCATATCAACAATTCAATTCTTGCACACGTAACTCTAATAACAGTGGCTGGCAGAGAAAATAAAATCATGGCAGTGTTTTATGTCACAGATGGCTTGCTTCAACGAGGACTTGTAATTTGTTGAAATGAAATGTGTCCTGCAGTACCACATTTTATAACAATTCTTGTAGGCCATTCCATATAATAATGTGCGAATGTTGTACATTTGATTATTCCCTATAGTCATCACAAAAATGCGAAGTGTCTATTGAATGACAAAAACAGACATTTTTCTTGCACCAGGCACACCGGACAAAAGAAAAAGTAATGCAGTTAGGCACTTTGCAGTAACCAATAGTTTTATTTAGACAGAACTGGGATGGAATCAGAAACGGTCCCAGCCGTTGTTCTGCATACTGTGCTCCATACCACGTGTACTTGATCAAATTCATGAAACATGGCAATGAAAACTGGTAATGTGAAAATGACTGGAGCTTAAGAATAATGTTCCACTGATAATCCTGAAATGAGAGAGAGGTATGGAAATTATGTTGTCTGATAATTTCCTGAAAAATACTTTCCACTGTTGAGCGAGAAAAATTCTTTATCGATAGGTTGAATCACACTAGTTGTTCCAGGCGGAATCCACATTACATCTACAGATTCTTCGCTGTCCTCCAGAAAAACAGAGGTGTTGCTATGTCCAGACCATGAATCCAATCTTTCCAATTTTTACAGATTTTGATATGTCGATTACAAGATTTTTGCAACTAAACAGTCTATTTTTTTATTTTTGGTCCCAATTTGCCTTGCAGTTCTTGAAGACACATAAGGAGCGGCAGACACAGTAAACCATTCATACTTATCACTGGCATTATTGTATATGAATGTGTCGCATTCCTTGATTGGGCAACCAACTCTGTCTTTTTGTTCACCCCGAAATGATAAAGTGCAGTGTGCATTTTCACGAAACCTGACTGACCAGCTTTATCAACAGCAGTTGCGGGGATAACACCAAGTTTTGTCTTTATCTCAGCTATGAATTTCTCTACAGCAATGTCTATCACTGGCAGCTGCTTTACACAATTACGTGACGTAAACTTGGAAATTTTGCGACTTCCTAGTCTGTATGATTTCTTGACCCTGTGTAGCCAGGTCAACGAAGCTTGGAAATTAGCAATGTTCATGTCAGATGCAATTCAGAGGGCCCAGTCCCATAGATCTCCACCGGTAATGGTGCATAGCCTCTCACGAGCTGTTCTAAATTTTTCGAACAGTTTTTCATTCAGATAGTTTTGAGTTTCCGTTTGGCGCATATTTCTTACTTCATGTAATTCATTCTTCCATTTACACAGTCCACGCTCCAATTGTATGAAACGAAAACACCTCTGCACACTGCTTAACTTCAAGTGTTTTTTTCCCTCCTTCATTTAACCAATATTTCACTGCCTTTTCTTTGCCGTTGAAAGCTGTTGCAGTAAGTGTTTTTTTTTTTTTTAAGGCTTGGAAGGTGGTGTTCTTACTTGCAGTATCTCTCAGCAGCTAAAATTTTGCCAGTGCATTTCTTTTATTGTCTTCTTCCTGTACAAAAAATTTCACGATAGGTTTTGACATGTCTTACTGGACCATTCCCTTGTTCGTAATTTCAGTGACAATGGACGTTTTAGACAATAAATGACATGTAAAATAATTTTCTTTTAATACCACAGTTTAGATTTTCAAAATAAAAAATTAAGTAAAGTAAAATGTAGCTTCTTAATACACTTTTAATGTTTCTGGTATGTTTAAGCACATTAAGATAATATAGTAGGCTATGGTGTAATTCAGAATTTGATTTCTGTTAAAATTATTGTCTTATGTTGAATGCTTAATAAAATATTTTCTTACATATTGCACCAAATTTCATTACATAAATATGTACATATTTTTTGTGTTGGCATTACATAAAAATCCATGCTCTAACAGTATTCATAAGACAGGGCAGTAAATATTACACGAAAACATATTCCTAGTCTCTCCTCATGTTTCTAGTGCAATGCTATGTAACATTAGCATTGGACACTCTGTTTCATACCGTTAGCACCACCATTTTCAACTAGCATTGGACCGCTCATGTTTCTGTATCACCTTCGGTTTACTACCATAGCACTTGTGTCTGGAAATCCATTATCATCCTTATTAGTATCACCAACACTTTTAATCTCACTTCTGAATGGTGTACTTATAAACAAAGTCATGGAATGGCTATAGGCACCTGCATCTACCAAACTCTTATGGGTTATTGTGAAATCCTAGGATCATAAGTTTAAGAGTCATTAACAATAACTTTCTGATTTGATGAACAGGGAAATAGTACCATCATCATTCCTTTAGAGGACTGACATTCCATTTCACTGTTTTACTTTATGCTGCCCAGTGATCAGTTATTCATAAAATAAACAACATTCCAATGGCTCTTTAAAAACTTCTGTCAACATCAGATTTATCACGGGGTGCCCCCCCCCCCCCCCCTCCAAAGAGATAAGTCTATGTTTAATGCAAAATATTTTTTGGCTGTTTGTCTGTGGGCTAGGCAACAATAATGCGCTTCTGGCTTGATGAGTTGCAGAAAAGATTCTAGTTCAGTAACAGGAAATGTCACAGGGAGTAGTGAGTGAAGAACTGCTCCAGAATGCAGCTGGGGTGTGCCGAGTTTAATACAAGACACAAAAGAAAGACCCTGCACAAAGAAGAAAGGGAAAACACTAACAGAGAATGACCATTTCCAAATATAGGCAGAAATTACCAAAGTAATGGCAGTCTCCTCATTTACATGCTGGCACAGCCACAGTTTGTTGATCACAAGCACAGTGTAAAATAAAATAATTGCAAAGATAAGTGCACATTCCAGTTTTGCATCATGTAAATTATGAGGCTGACAAAGTTGTGAATTTTTCCAAGTGTAGCTTTTAAATCAGATGCATGACAAATATATGTTACATTTTTGGAAGAACACTGTTAAAATGAAGTTCATGGTAGTTATGCTAAAGAGATGTAATAAGCACTTACGCAGATAATGCTGATTAAAAACAGTTTCCTTTTAGTATTTAGATAAGTAATGGATATACTTTCATATACCATATTTTATTAATTCATTTCACAAGTTTGGCATGAAAGGAAGGTAATATAAATAATTGATTAAATATCCAAATCATTCACGTTTTTGTGTGACTTAAAACTTAATCTTCAAATCTACTTCAAATGTCAAAACTAAAACATTACATTTATTATGCTTGTGAAAAGTGTCCAGTTTTAAACCAAGCATGGCAAACCATTAGAGATATGCATTTTTGTCATTGCCAAAAATTCATAATTATTTATACACAGCAGATTTGTTGTTTGGCCTGGTTTGGCATAGGCATAGGGATTATACAGGGACCCTCAACAAATATAGTAAATGAATCCTTCACATCAGGGACATTTCCAGAGCAGTTAAAACAGGCAAGAGTTCTAACTTTGCTTAAGAAAGGTAATGCAAAAGACATAGAAAATTACCGAACCATTTCCCTGCTGTCAGCATCCTCAAAAATAATAGAAGCAATTATGAAAGTCAGATTAATGAATTACCCGAACAAATAAAATCTTTTAAACGAAGCACAGTTATGTTTCCGAAGTGGCATAAATACAGAGTCAGCCATAGTAGAATTCACAAAAGTTGTACTTGATGCTCCTGATAAAGATGAGCGTGTCACAGACATATATTTGGATCTTTCTAAGGCGTCTGATACAGTCGACCACAAGATTCTATTAAATTAGACGCATTATGAATAAGAGGGGTAGCTAATGACTGGTTTCGATCACACCTTAACAGATAGGGTACAAAGATTAGAGATAACACACACTTCAAATAGATCTAAACATTTAGTAAAACACTTATCAGAATCAAAATACATTAATATAGGGGTTCCACAAGGTAGCATATTAGGACCAATACTGTTCCTGATATACATCAATGACTTTCCCAGTAGTGTTACTCATGGAGGAAGAATCCTATTCGCTGATGGCAGCAATATTATAGTCACTGAGAAAACGAGAGCACTCCTTGTCGAAAAAGCAAATGAAACTCTCAAGGAAGTTTATGATTGGTCAATAAGCAATAAAGTGACATTGAACATAAAGAAAACTAATGCCATTAATTTCAGTTTGAAGAGGAAAAATGACCATGTTAAATTAAATGTAGATGGCACCTGTATAGACTGTGTAACAAATGCAAAATTTCTAGGAATGAATATTGATTCTCAGTTGAAGTGGTGCAAACACACAAAGGTACTTGCAAACAGAATGTACACTCAGTTCTTAGCTATGGCATTCTTTTTTGGGGAACAAATGCAAAAATATGAACACAATTTTCAAACTCCAGAAAAGAGCCATAAGAATTATAACCGAAAATACTAGTTGAGCTCATTGTAAAGATCTGTTCAAAACACTATGGATTTTAACAGCTCCATATCAACACATTTACTTGTCAGTTGTATACATCAAAAATAACATTGGTAATTACTGCACAAACAGCTTTGCCATGACCATGTAATGAAATCCTAAACTCAGATTGGAATGTATACCGCAGAGACAGGCTGGACAGTGAAGGGGGAGGCGTGTTTATAGCGATAAGAGGTGTAATAGTATCGAAGGAAATTGACGGAGATCCGAAATGTGAAATAATTTGGGTGAAGGTCATGGTTAAAGCAGGCTCAGACATGGTAATTGGATGTCTCTATAGGCCCCCTGGCTCAGCAGCTGTTGTGGCTGAGCACCTCAAGGATAATTTGGATAATATTTCGAGTAGATTTCCCCACCATGTTATAGTTCTGGGTGGAGATTTTAATTTGCCGGATTTAGACTGGGAGATTCAAACGTTCATAACGGGTGGCAGGGACAAAGAATCCAGTGAAATTTTTTTAAGTGCTTTATCTGAAAACTACCTTGAGCAGTTAAACAGAGAACCGACTCGTGGCGATAACATATTAGACCTTCTGGTGACAAACAGACCCGAACTATTTGAAACAGTTAACGCAGAACAGGGAATCAGCGATCATAAAGCGGTTACTGCATTGATGATTTCAGCCGTAAATAGAAATATTAAAAAAAGGTAGGAAGATTTTTCTGTTTAGCAAAAGTGACAAAAAGCAGATTACAGAGTACCTGACGGCTCAACACAAAAGTTTCGTCTCAAGTACAGATAGTGTTGAGGATCAGTGGACAAAGTTCAAAACCATCGTACAATATGCGTTAGATGAGTATGTGCCAAGCAAGATCGTAAGAGATGGAAAAGAGCCACTGTGGTACAACAACCGAATTAGGAAACTGGTGCGGAAGCAAAGGGAACTTCACAGCAAACATAAACATAGCCAAAGCCTTGCAGACAAACAAAAATTACGCGAAGCAAAATGTAGTGTGAGGAGGGCTATGCGAGAGGCGTTCAATGAATTTGAAAGTAAAGTTCTATGTACTGACTGGGCAGAAAATCCTAAGAAATTTTGGTCTAATGTCAAAACGATAGGTGGCTCAAAACAAAATGTCCAGACACTCTGTGACCAAAATGGTACTGAAACAGAGGATGACAGACTAAAGGCCGAAACACTAAATGTCTTTTTCCAAAGCTGTTTCATAGAGGAAGACTGCACTGTAGTTCCTTCTCTAGATTGTCGCACAGATGACAAAATGGTAGATATCGAAATAGACGACAGAGGGACAGAGAAACAATTAAAATCGCTCAAAAGAGGAAAGACTGCTGGACCTGATGGGATACCAGTTCGATTGTACACAGAGTACGCGAAGGAACTTGTCCCACTTCTTGCAGCTGTGTACCGTAGGTCTCTAAAAGAGCGTAGCGTTCCAAAGGATTGGAAAAGGGCACAGGTCATCCCTGTTTTCAAGAAGGGATGTCGAACAGATGTGCAGAACTATAGACCTATATCTCTAACGTTGATCAGTTGTAGAATTTTGGAACACGTATTATGTTCAAGTATAATGACTTTTCTGGAGACTAGAAATCTACTCTATAGGAATCAGCACGGGTTTCGAAAAAGACGGTCGTGTGAAACCCAGCTCGCGCTATTCATGCACGAGACTCAGAGAGCCATAGACACGGGTTCACAGGTAGATGCCGTGTTTCTTGACTCCCACAAGGTGTTCGATACAGTTCCCCACAGTCGTTTAATGAACAAAGTAAGAGCATATGGACTATCAGACCAATTGCGTCATTGGATTGAAGAGTTCCTAGATAACAGAACGCAGCATGTCATTCTCAATGGAGAGAAGTCTTCCG
The DNA here is from genome assembly GCF_021461395.2 of Schistocerca americana. Taxonomy (NCBI): domain Eukaryota; kingdom Metazoa; phylum Arthropoda; class Insecta; order Orthoptera; family Acrididae; genus Schistocerca; species Schistocerca americana. Next base: position 852,622,714 of record NC_060120.1, read on the forward strand.
AAGTGAGAGTGATTTCAGGTGTGCCGCAGGGGAGTGTCATAGGACCGTTGCTATTCACAATATACATAAATGACCTTGTGGATGACATCGGAATTTCACTGAGGCTTTTTGCGGATGATGCTGTGGTATATCGAGAGGTTGTAACAATGGAAAATTGTACTGAAATGCAGGAGGATCTGCAACGAATTGACGCATGGTGCAGGGAATGGCAATTGAATCTCATTGTAGACAAGTGTAATGTGCTGCGGATACATAGAAAGAAAGATCCTTTATCATTTATCTACAATATAGCATGTCAACAACTGGAAGCAGTTAATTCCATAAATTATCTGGGAGTAGGCATTAGGAGTGATTTAAAATGGAATGATCATATAAAGTTGATCGTCGGTAAAGCAGATGCCAGACTGAGATTCATTGGAAGAATCCTAAGGAAATACAATCTGAAAACAAAGGAAGTAGGTTACAGTACACTTGTTCACCCACTGCTTGAATACCACTCAACAGTGTGGGATCCGTACCAGATAGGGTTGATAGAAGAGATAGAGAAGATCCAACGGAGAGCAGCACGCTTTGTTACAGGATCATTTAGTAATCGCGAAAGCGTTATGGAGATGATAGATAAACTCCAGTGGAAGACTCTGCAGGAGAGACACTCAGTAGCTCGGTACGGGCTTTTGTTAAAAGTTTCGAGAACATACCTTCACCGAAGAGCCAAGCAGTATATTGCTCCCACCTACGTATATCTCGCGAAGAGACCATGAGGATAAAATCAGAGAGATTAGGGCCCACACAGAAGCATACCCACTTATTTGTATATTTTTAAATTTACAGCTGTTAATAAGCTTTTTAACAGTGTTTGCATTCATTGTATTCATTTGATTGTTCTTCTTCTTCTTCATACATTCAGATGAGATATGGCCAAACTCACTGAAATTGAAGCATCTCTTTCCCTTGCTCTTGTGGCTTTAAAAAAAAATTCCAGGTATGGGGAGCAAGATGGTGCCAATAAGCTCCTGATGAACTAATGGTGACCACACCGTAGGGGGCAGAGCAACAGCATACCCCAATAATGACTTTCTTCCCTCTCACCTGAGCTATAGAGCTATATACCAGCCATAAGCAGTAGTTTAGCCTCAGTTTTACACATTGATAATTTATATGGAATAATATTCATATACGCCAAAAAACTGGTATACCTGCCTAATATCGTGTAGGGCCCCCCGGAAGCACAGGGAAGTGCCGCAATGTGACATGATAGGAACTCGACTACTGTTTGAAGTAGTGCTGGAGGGAACTGACACCACGAATCCTGCAGCGCTGTCCATAAATCCATAAGAGTACAAAGGGGTGGAGATCTCTACTGAACCGTATGTTGCAAGGCATCCTGGATATGCTCAATAATGTTCACGGCTGGAGAGTTTGGTGGCTAGTGGAAGCATTTAAACTCAAGAAGAGTGTTCCTGGAGCCACTGTGTAGCAATTCTTGACATGTGGGGTGTCACACTGTCCTGCTGGAATTGCCCAAGGCTGTCGGAATGCACATTGGACATGAGTGGATGCAGGTGATCTGACAGGATGCTTACATACCTGTCAGCTGTCAAGAGTCTTATCTAGACGTATCAGGGTCCCATATCACTCCAACCCACACCATTACAGAGCCTCCACCAACTTTAACAATGCCCTGCTGACATGCAGAGTCCATGGATTCATGAGGTTGCCTCCACACCGGTACATGTCTGTCTGCTCAATACAATTTGAAAGACACTCTTCCGACCAGGTAACATGTTTTCAGTCATCAACAATCCAATGTTAGTGTTGATGGGTCCAGGTGAGGCCTAAAGCTTTGCATCGTGCAGAGATCACAGGTACATGAGTGGGCCTTCGGCTCCGAAAGCCCATATAGATAATGTTTCATTGAATGCACAATGACACTTGTTCATGGCCCAGCACTGAAATCTGCAGCAATTTTCGGAAGGGTTGCACTTTTGTCACATTCAACGATTCTCTTCAGTCTTTTCTGGTCCTGTTCTTGCTGGATCTGTTTCCAGCCGCGGCGATGTCAAAGATTTGATGTTTTACCAGATTCCTGATAGTCACGGTACACTCGTGAAACGGCCATAGGAGAAAATCCCCACTTCATCGCTACCTTGGAGATACTGTGCCCCATTGCTTGAGCACCGACTATAAAACCATGTTCAAAATCACTTAAATCTTGATAACCTGCCATTGTAGCAGCAGTAACCGATGTAACATTGCCAACTGCAGTGCCATATTCCGCTTGTTTACATATCTCTGTATTTGAATACGCATGCCTATACTAGTTTCTTTGGCACTTCAGTGTAATTAGAACACTCTGAAATACACTGAAGGAAAAAAGTTTTAAAACCAGAAAATAATTAATGTATAGTAATGACATTTCAGAAATACATTTGCTAGGCAATATATTTAAGTGATCAACATCGCAGGTTAATGTAAGTGTGATATCAAGCCTTTGCAGTTGTGAAATTATGATACATTAAGAATGTTGAACGCAAGCATGCAAATATGCTTGCATTGTGTTGCACAGGTACCAAATGTCAGTTTGTGGGATGGAGTTCCACGCCTGTTGTACTTGGTCAGTACATACAGAGATGGTTAGCACTGATTGTGTATGATGCCAGAGTTGTCATCCAATGATATCCCATATGTGCTTGATTGGAGACAGATTTGGCAATCGAGCAGGCCTAGGCAACATGTTGACACTCTGTAGAGCATTGTGGTTTACAACAGCAGTATGTGGGTGAGTATTATTCTGTTGGAAAACACCCCCTTTGATTACTGTTCATGAATGGCAGCACAACACATCGATTCACCAGACCAACATACAAATTTGCAGTCAGGGCATGTGGGATCAGGGCAGTGTTCCAGCTGTCATATGAAATCGCACACCAGACTCCAGGAGTACGTCCAATATGTCTAGCATGCAGACAGATTGTTTGCAGGTCCTCAACTAGCCTCCTCCTATCCAACACAAGGTAATCCAGATTTCATCAAAAAACACAATAGATCTCCATCGTGTCCTCCAATGATCTCTTGCCTGGCATCACTGAAGCCACAAATGGCAGTGGTTTGGAGCCAGTGGAATGCATGTTACAGGGTGTCTGTCCTTGAAGTAACTGATTTATGACAGTTCATTGTGTCAATGTGGAGCTGACTGCTGAAATTGCTGCTGCAGATGCCGTATGAAACATCAGAACCCCACACCAAGCACAATGGTCTTCCCTCTGCGTAGTGCTATGTGGCAATATGGACCGTGGTCTTTCTGCAACCACACATTCTCATGGCCACCACTGCCAGCAATCGTGTACAGTGATTACATTCCTGACAAGTCTTTCAGCAATATTGCAGAAGGAACATCCAGCTTCTTGTAACCCTATTACACGACCTTATTCAAACTCAGTGACGTGTTGATAATGGTGCCTTTGTCACCTTAAAGGCATCCTTTACTAACATAGACTCACCAAGTCCAATCTCAAAGGCAACTAATGCTCATGACTGTTACAGCATGTATTTAAAGCATACCTGATTGGCATCCTCATAGTGGCACATCTTTTAGATGTAGAAACATGCCTACCAACTTTCGTTTATGTCACACTACTTCTTCTTGGTGTTGTAATTTTTTTCTGTCAGTGCATCAAGTATTTTAAAATTTGCGATTTATAAAACTCAATAGCATTAAACTTCAATACATGGTTAAAAATGAACAAATCCTTGAGATTTTATGAAATTACTGCAGTTCCCTGAGACTTCCCAAGTTTCTCCAGGTAAAATGTAATTACCTGATTCTCTCAAGCATTTCCAATTTCTTCTGAAAATGTTCCAAAAATACACTCTTGTAGAGATCTAATGGTTTTATTTGACACAAGGGTTACATTTTATTTACTTTTCTGATGTCGGATATTTCTCATTTTGTCTCAAGATTTAAAATTTTTCCTTGCTTTTCTCTGTTGCTGGTAGTCGTCATTAAATTGTGAACTCCCATCATGCATCCAAAATCAACACAACTACAAATCACAATGTCATTGTAGGCAAAACGTTGCTCAGAAAAGTTTTTCATAAATGTCACAAATTAGGTGTCATCACTGGTTCAAGTGAAACCCACATGAGCAACCAAAAACTGTAGGAAAGATGGTTCCAACTTGCAAGTAGAACTATTTATTATTCTCACAGAAACAGTTGGCAGCTCGTGGTTTTGCGATTAGCATCATGGACAACCATCCCACTTCCACATTACTAAAATGCAATCGCAGAACCTAGTACCAGTTGTATCAAAGCAGCAACAAAAATTCAATTTTCAATATTTTGCATAATTGAAGATCTTTGTGCAGGAAGGGGTATAAACCACATTTGTAATGCTGTGTAAGGGGGAAAAAAATTCCGCCTCTTCTGGTAGACAGAGAAATCCCATGCACGTATACCAGTCTCTATAAGCTTTAGAATATTATTCATTGTATTACTTTGGTGGAAGAAAGGGTTAAATACTGGAGATATCCCTGTTTTGCTCCAACATAGTTTTATGAACTTTCACAGTCAGGCATCAAGTAACTGTTGATGTGATGAAAGCACATTTCCAGATCAGTTAATAGAAAGATGGGGACAAATAGTGATGAATTTACTGATTTTACGAATTCTGGAAGAAATGGACAGTGACTGACCCAGGAAAGTGTGCAAACAGAATGGTAAGAAAGGATGAGAAATCCAAGTGCTTGGAAGAAAAATATTGCTAAATTTGCGGTGATCATGCAAAAGCCTATATTAGATACAAATGAAAGATAATGCCAGGACCAACACCAGCTAACAACTGTAAATATAATGAGAAATCTCTGAGTAGCCTTAGTTAGTGATACTTGTAGCAAGAGGAAGAGTTAAATGCGGTGAAAGATTCCATGAGGTATGCGTTCAAATTTTTAGCGTAATTAAATAGTATTCCATAACAGATGTGCTCTTTACTCAACTAGATAACATGGAGGTAGTATATATAGTTTCTTTTTTATGTTAGAGATGGTTCAAGTGAAAATGAGCTTGGCAAGATGGGGTTTTGTTTGCTGTTGGCTAGAAGAGAGTCAAAAGGATTGCAAGCCATATTGCTACCAATTTAACCTCTACAAGTGGCGGCAGGAGAAAACATAACAGAGCAAATGGTACTCCAGAAAATATAGAACAGCAGATTGACAGCCATATCAGGAGCTTTCCAAGGCAGTCTTCACATTATAGCAGGAATAAGAGCACCAAGTATTCTCTCTCTCCATTATTAAATATATTACTGAAGTACATGATGTACCTGAAAACGTACAAATCTGAAGTGTACCAAATACAGGAAAAGCGACAGGAAACTCAGCCCATCATGGGTTACAATTTTTATCACAGACATTTCCAAAACAACTTTAATTATACATTTGGATGTCCCCAAACAGACACATGCAAGATAGGTGATACACTACAAATCAGATTATTGGGACAACAATGGAAGATGAAAAGTAGAAATTAAAAGCTGAAAATCTGGGACATTTAACTAAAGCAGAAGTGTGAAAAAACAAATGAAGCTGAAACAAATAAATATATAGACACACTCTTATTTGACTATCAGCAAAATATGCCATTGCCTAAGCAAACTATGACACTGCCTAAATTGCCATCCTCTGATGCCTTTTCTTCTCATCAGACCTGAATTTTTAATCCTTGTGTTTCTTCAGCAAGACATAAACTATTCAGCTTTATCTGTATGATTGAATTGAATTTTATTTGATCCTGTAAGATTACATTGTGTACAGTAAATGTACATGTAATATAGGACATGTCAAAGTATTAACATTCATTATCACTTATTTTTCTACACCTTTAGCTTACATTTTTACATCACTGATAATGAATAACAATATGTACAAATTTAATGGCATAAGTATTCTGCAACACTGTAAAACTCTTTTTCAATGAGATAGTCTTTAAGTTTCTTTGGAAAGTCATTGTGAAGTACACTATCCTGCAGGTTTTTGGGCAGACTTCTTAGTAGTCTGATACCAGAGTACTGGGATTCTTTTTCTAGCATTGCCAGTCGGTGGGGTATGCTCCATACTTCATTCTTCCTTCTTGTATTGTGGGTGTGTACACTAGCATTTGTAATCCAGTCCTCACTACCTTTTGTGATGTACATTATTGTTTTGTATATATACAATGATGAAAAAGTTAAGATACCTAAATTCTTGAAACAGTTTCTGCACGTTTCAGAGGTCTTTCTTCTTAAAATGGTCCTAATTGCTTTTTTTTTTTTGTAATTTGAACACTCGTTTTGTCTCTTGTTTGTTTGAGTTTCCCCACACAGTCATTCCATACTGTAAGTATGGTTCGAAAAGTCCATGATACACTGTACACAGTATGTTTTTTCCATTTCAGTTCATTATCCACAAGAATATCTAAGAATCTAGCAGATTCTACTTCTTCCAGCCTTGTTCCATCAACCTCTAAATCCATGTCTACAGCCTTTTCCTCGTTTTTAAAAACTGCGTACATAGTCTTTTTTAGATTTATAACCAGTTCATGCCCCCCCATGAACCATGGACTTTGCCGTTGGTGGGGAGGCTTGTGTGCCTCAGCGATACAGATAGCCGTACCGTAGGTGCAACCACAACGGAGGGGTATCTGTTGAGAGGCCAGACAAACGTGTGGTTCCTGAAGAGGGGCAGCAGCCTTTTCAGTAGTTGCAAGGGCAACAGTCTGGATGATTGACTGATCTGGCCTTGTAACAATAACCAAAACGGCCTTGCTGTGCTGGTACTGCGAACGGCTGAAAGCAAGGGGAAACTACAGCCGTAATTTTTCCCGAGGGCATGCAGCTTTACTGTATGATTACATGATGATGGCGTCCTCTTGGGTAAAATATTCCGGAGGTAAAATAGTCCCCCATTCGGATCTCTGGGCGGGGACTACTCAAGAGGATGTCGTTATCAGGAGAAAGAAAACTGGCGTTCTACGGATCGGAACATGGAATGTCAGATCCCTTAATCGGGCAGGTAGGTTAGAAAATTTAAAAAGGGAAATGGATAGGTTGAAGTTAGATATAGTGGGAATTAGTGAAGTTCGGTGGCAGGAGGAACAAGACTTCTGGTCAGGTGACTACAGGGTTATAAACACAAAATCAAATAGGGGTAATGCAGGAGTAGGTTTAATAATGAATAGGAAAATAGGAATGTGGGTAAGCTACTACAAACAGCATAGTGAACGCATTATTGTGGCCAAGATAGATACGAAGCCCACACCTACTACAGTAGTACAAGTTTATATGCCAACTAGCTCTGCAGATGACGAAGAAATTGAAGAAATGTATGATGAAATAAAAGAAGTTATTCAGATTGTGAAGGGAGACGAAAATTTAATAGTCATGGGTGACTGGAATTCGAGTGTAGGAAAAGGGAGAGAAGGAAACATAGTAGGTGAATATGGATTGGGGGACAGAAATGAAAGAGGAAGCCGCCTTGTAGAATTTTGCACAGAGCACAACATAATCATAACTAACACTTGGTTTAAGAATCATGAAAGAAGGTTGTATACATGGAAGAACCCTGGAGATACTAAAGGGTATCAGATAGATTATATAATGGTAAGACTGAGATTTAGGAACCAGGTTTTAAATTGTAAAACATTTCCAGGGGCAGATGTGGACTCTGACCACAATCTATTGGTTATGACCTGTAGATTAAAACTGAAGAAACTGCAAAAAGGTGGGAATTTAAGGAGATGGGACCTGGATAAACTGAAAGAACCAGAGGTTGTACAGAGTTTCAGGGAGAGCATAAGGGAACAACTGAAAGGAATAGGGGAAAGAAATAAAGTAGAAGAAGAATGGGTAGCTCTGAGGGATGAAGTAGTGAAGGCAGCAGACGATCAAGTAGGTAAAAAGAAGAGGGTTAGTAGAAATCCTTGGGTAACAGAAGAAATACTGAATTTAATTGATGAAAGGAGAAAATATAAAAATGCAGTAAGTGAAACAGGCAAAAAGGAATACAAACGTCTCAAAAATGAGATCGACAGGAAGTGCAAAATGGCTAAGGAGGGATGGCTAGAGGACAAATGTAAGGATGTAGAGGCCTATCTCACTAGGGGTAAGATAGATACCGCCTACAGGAAAATTAAAGAGACCTTTGGAGATAAGAGAATGACTTGTATGAATATCAAGAGCTCAGATGGAAACCCAGTTCTAAGCAAAGAAGGGAAAGCAGAAAGGTGGAAGGAGTATATAGAGGGTCTATACAAGGGCGATGTACTTGAGGACAATATTATGGAAATGGAAGAGGATGTAGATGAAGATGAAATGGGAGATATGATACTGCGTGAAGAGTTTGACAGAGCACTGAAAGACCTGAGTCGAAACAAGGCCCCAGGAGTAGACAATATTCCATTGGAACTACTGACGGCCGTGGGAGAGCCAGTCCTGACAAAACTCTACCATCTGGTGAGCAAGATGTATGAAACAGGCGAAATACCCTCAGACTTCAAGAAGAATATAATAATCCCAATCCCAAAGAAAGCAGGTGTTGACAGATGTGAAAATTACCGAACTATCAGCTTAATAAGTCACAGCTGCAAAATACTAACACGAATTCTTTACAGACGAATGGAAAAACTAGTAGAAGCCAACCTCGGGGGAGGTCAGTTTGGATTCCGTAGAAACACTGGAACATGTGAGGCAATACTGACCTTACGACTTATCTTAGAAGAAAGATTAAGGAAAGGCAAATCTACGTTTCTAGCATTTGTAGACTTAGAGAAAGCTTTTGACAATGTTGACTGGAATACTCTCTTTCAAATTCTAAAGGTGGCAGGGGTAAAATACAGGGAGCGAAAGGCTATTTACAATTTGTACAGAAACCAGATGGCAGTTATAAGAGTCGAGGGACATGAAAGGGAAGCAGTGGTTGGGAAGGGAGTAAGACAGGGTTGTAGCCTCTCCCCGATGTTGTTCAATCTGTATATTGAGCAAGCAGTAAAGGAAACAAAAGAAAAATTAGGAGTAGGTATTAAAATTCATGGAGAAGAAATAAAAACTTTGAGGTTCGCCGATGACATTGTAATTACGTCAGAGACAGCAAAGGACTTGGAAGAGCAGATGAACGGAATGGATGGTGTCTTGAAGGGAGGATATAAGATGAACATCAACAAAAGCAAAACGAGGATAATGGAATGTAGTCGAATTAAGTCGGGCGATGTTGAGGGTATTAGATTAGGAAATGAGACACTTAAAGTAGTAAAGGAGTTTTGCTATTTGGGGAGCAAAATAACTGATGATGGTCGAAGTAGAGAGGATATAAAATGTAGGCTGGCAATGGCAAGGAAAGCGTTTCTGAAGAAGAGAAATTTGTTAACATCCAGTATTGATTTAAGTGTCAGGAAGTCATTTCTGAAAGTATTCGTATGGAGTGTAGCCATGTATGGAAGTGAAACATGGACGATAAATAGTTTGGACAAGAAGAGAATAGAACCTTTCGAAATGTGGTGCTACAGAAGAATGCTGAAGATTAGATGGGTAGATCACATAACTAATGAGGAAGTATTGCATAGGATTGGGGAGAAGAGAAGTTTGTGGCACAACTTGACCAGAAGAAGGGATCGGTTGGTAGGACATGTTCTGAGGCATCAAGGGATCACCAATTTAGTATTGGAGGGCAGCGTGGAGGGTAAAAATCGTAGAGGGAGACTAAGAGATGAATACACTAAGCAGATTCAGAAGGATGTAGGTTGCAGTAGGTACCGGGAGATGAAAAAGCTTGCACAGGATAGAGTAGCATGGAGAGCTGCATCAAACCAGTCTCAGGACTGAAGACCACAACAACAACAACAACAACAACCAATTCATTTTCCAACAGCCATTGAGCTGTGACATTTGCAGATATGTATGCTCTTCTTTCAAGCTGTTCCATATTTTGGTCACTATTTAGTATTGTCATGTCATCAGCATACAATATTTTCTTTTCTTCCTCCTCAACACCTATATCATTAAAAAACACATTAAATAACAATGGCTCCATTACCGAACCCTGCGGCACTATATTTGATGGGTTTGGTTTCTGATTGGTACGAGTTCCCTAATGATACATACTGCTTGCGGTTGCACAAGTATGATTTTATCCATTCACCTGGTTGCCCCCGAATGCCATAGTTGCTTAATTTTTGTATCAGCATTTCATGGTCAATGGTGTCAAATGCCTTTGAAAGATCCAGAAACATTGCAGAGACAACCTTTTTCTCATCTAAGGACTGTAAAATGTATTCTGTTAGACTGGCAATTGCTGATTATGTAGATTTACCCTTTCTGAAACCATGTTGTGAGGGTATGAGAATGTTATGTTTGTCCAAATAGTTAACTAATCTGGTATACATAAGCATTTCTAGGATTTTTGAGAAACCTGATATCAGTGAAACTGGTCTATAGTTGTTGGGATCATTCTTATACCCTTTCTTGTACACTGGCACTACCTTCATTAACTTCAGTTTTTCTGGAAAAATTGCATCTCTGAAAGAACAGTTTGCTATGATCAGCAGTGGTGTTATTATCTCCTCACATACCAGCTTTATTACATGATTTGATATTTCATCATCACCAGCTGATTTCTTGGACTTCAGTTTCTGTATAGTTTTCCGCAATTCGTCTTCCGTGACTGGTCTTAAGAACATAGTACTGCATGATCTTTTTGGTACCTTAATACCCTTCTGTTTTTTACTATTTCTTTCCAATTTTAAGTTTTCTACTACACTGATATAGTTATTATTCAGTACGTTTGCTATTTCCATACCATCTGTGACCACTGTGTTGTCTATTTTAATTGATCTAGTACCTTCTTCTTTGTTTGACCCATCTTTTTTCTTTCTTTCAGCATTGATTGCATTCCAAGCTGCCTTTGCCTTGTTTTTTGAGTTCGCTATGGTGGTGTCAATTGCTCTTGCTTTGGCTTCTCTTATTGTTTTTCTATACTTCTTTTTTAACATTTTATAGTTTTCAGCTTCGCCCATCTGTCTCACATCCTGAAGCTTCCTTTGCTGTTCTAGTATTTCACTGGTAATCCAGTGTGTTTGATCTTGCTGCCTTTCTTGTCTCTTTACTTTGGGAAATGCTATGTTAAAATGGTACTTCATTGTTGAAATAGATGCATCATATTTTTCGTTTACACTCTGGGCCTGTAGGGTTTCATTCCAGGTTTCCTTACTTAACATTGTTCTAAAGATGTTGATATTTTGTTCACTGATGATCCTAATTTCTTTGGTTGTTTGTTTTGGTTCTGATACTGTGTCATTACTTCTGCAAAAGCTGATTAGTTGTCCATGATGATCAGATATTTCTGTATGAACTACATGTGACTCATAGTTACACATATTAGTAATTATGTTGTCAATAACTGTCTCACTTTGTGAAGTCACTCTTGTTGGTGCAGTTATTGTTACTTTCATGTTATGCTGTATTAACAATTCTTCAAAATCCTGTCTTATTTTGTGCCTTTTCCCATTTCAATGTTGAAGTCTCCACATATAATAAGATTTTTCTTCATATTCATTCTCAATAAACTAGCAATTTTTTTCAGAAAGTTGCTAATATTGCCACATGGTGACCTGTACACACAAAACACTATAAAATCCTCTGCCACTATACCAGTAACTTCAAAGCCTTTTTCTCTAGCTATGGGCAATGTAGCAGCTTCACTGTTTACATTCTTTGATAGAGTTCCTATTTTAATATATATACAAACGCCACCTCCCTTATATTTAGATCTGCAGAAGTAACTAGCTAGATTGGAGACCTTTATTGAAACATTATGTATTTTACTTTCAGTTAGTCCATGTTCACTTATGCATAATATGTCTGGTCTTACTTCACTCAGGAGTACTTCTGCTTCTAATTTTTTGTTACCAAAGTATTGAATATTTTGATGAAGTACTTTTATGTAATTTTTCTTTCGTTGGTTTACATGTTGTGAGCTGTATTCTGGGGCAAATTCTTTAGTATCGTCTTTTTTTTTTGTATAGTGTTTATATTTTTCTTTTCCAGTTAGAGTGTATGATTTTTCACCCCCTTCAGGCCATATTAGTTTCCCTTGCTTCTAATGATTTTGCAGACATCTGCAAACATTCTGCTGAACGTTACAGACCCCAGTCTATTTAAATGCAAGTCATTCTTTGCTAGTGAGTTTTCACATAGGAATTTGTTTGGGTCTATAAAAATTGCCCCAAGATGATCACATTGTTCTTTAAGAGCACAGTTTATTTTGGCTATATATTTTTCACTCACCGATTCTGTTTATGATTCCACTAAGTATCAGCCAAGATCCTGCATACATATTTCTTGCAGAACGAATCATGTTTCTTGTTTCGTTTGCCATTTCTTCCTCACTGCTGCTCCTTAACAAATTCGTTCCAACATGTATAAACACCCCTTTATAGTTATGTCTGGTTTCAGAATCTGGTTCTGTAGTATGTCTTGCATTTACCATATTTTTAAAATGTTTACCGAGTTGTTGCGTTCTAATTCCAGGTCGTACGTGGATCTTGCAATTGGGGACAGCGATATTCTTCAGCAGTGAATCGCCAATTACTAAAAAGTCATTTTCCTTTTGTTGCGTATCTGTCGCCTTGTTTTTGCTTTCGCTGTATGTCACCACCTTCCATTTATATTTATCTTCTGGTTTTTGGCTTACTGAGTTTACTGAGACATCAAAGGGAACACTTGAAATGTTGTTGGTTTTTAAAGTCTGATCAGTCACTCGTATTTTCGCGATCTTCTTGCTTTTCCGTTTGATAGCTTTTACACACAACCGACTTCTTTTCTTGTATTAATGTATTGTTATCTTTCTTGATGGTCGAAAGTTTGGTTTTTAGTGCCTCAATGTCACTTTGTAGTGACTTTATAATTTCGTTTTTTGTATGAACTGCACTTACAAGATCGGTCGTTTCGTCACGTAAACAACTGTGACATGTCCACGGAAAATCATCGCTGATGAACTTTAGGTTTACTTTCGTGCACTTTTCGTGTAACCAGTAGTTGCAGTTGATACAAAGAATACCCTTCATCACACGCTTTTCACATTCTCTACACGAAGAACTGTTCGTTTTTTGCCTTTTTACCAAGAGAGAAGCGTCACTACACTTTCCTATCAGTGCCATCTTGAACAGTGTGCATGGAAAAGAAAGGATCAAATGAAGTGATTTCTTTTTAAAAATACTAATTTGTTAATGTGCTGGAACCATCTATTAAGACTCCCAACACTTTTACAGATAGTTGCCGTGCACAAAATAAAAATTAGGCTGTGGTAAAGTATATTTCTGCCTGCATAAGGCAGCTAGGTTGGAAAATTTAAAAAGGGAAATTGATAGGTTGAAGTTAACAACGAACGAAAATACAGATTCCCATTTGCCGAAAGGCAAACATGCCAGGTTGCAGACAGGCGCAATTAAAAGACACTCACATATAGCTTTCAGCCGCAGCCTTCATCACTGAAAGACAAAGGCAAAGACACACACACACACACACACACACACACACACACACACACACACACATACACACAACAAACAAGATGCCTTGTGCACACACAACTGCCAACTCCAGCATCTCAGGCCAGAATGCAACATCACATGGGATGCAAGCAGCAATCTAGAGGGAGTGGGGAAGAGGGAGGGGATAGGATAATAGTGTACATGTGGGAAGAGAAAGACAATAGCTGTCTGGTGGAGTGTGTATGGACTAGACTGCCAACAGCCACAGCATCAGGAGGTTGTGGGGCAGGGAGGTGGGGGAAAAAGAAGCAAAAAAGGAGAGGAGCGGGGAAAGATGAGCGGATGTGTTGGCAGAGGGCTGCAAATGAACCGCATGAGAAATGACAATGGAGAGGAGATGATAGGACTGAGGAGGTTGAAACTGTTGGATGGAGGGTGTGGGGACAGTATGTTACTGTAGGTTAGGTCAGGATCATTATGGGAGTGGAGAATGTGTCATAAGGACAACACCCATCTGCGCATTTTGGAAAAGCTGGTGTGGAGGGGAGGATCCAGATGGCTTGGATAGTGAAGCAGCCATTGGAATCAAGTGTGTTATGTTCATCTGCATGCTGTGCCACAGTGTAGTCTACTTTGCTCTTGCCCCCTGTTTGGCGATGGCCTTTCATCCCGGTGGACAACTGGTTGGTAGTCATACCAGTGTAAAACGCTGTGCAATGATTGCAGCAGAGCTGGTAAATGATGTGGCTGGTTTCAAAGATGGCCCAACCCCTGATAGGGTAGAGTAAACCTGTGACATGACTGGAATAGGAAGTACTGGGTGGTTGGATTGGACAGGTTTTGCCCTCATGATTACCTATCACCGTGCCCTGAAATGAGGGACATCCTAGCTGAGAGTGGTGTTCCATCGCCCACTCAACCACCACAAGATCCTAGACCATCCCTATGCCACTCCCAAACCCACCCCCTTGCCCCAAGGATCATATCCCTGTGGAAGACACAGGTGCAAAACCTGCCCAATCCACCCACCCAGCACTTCCTATTCAAGTCCTGTAACAGGTATATTATGCCCCACCAGGGGCTACGCCACATGTGAAGGCAGCCAAGTCCTTTAACTGTTCTGCTGCAATTATTGTGCAGTGTTTTATATTGACATGACTACCAATCAGCTGTCCACCAGGATGAAAGGCCACCACCAAACTGTGGCCTAGAGCAAAGTAGACTACCCTGTAGGTGGCGCAGCATGCCGCTGAACATTTAATTGAGTGCTTCACTACCACAGCCATCTGGAGCCTCCCCCCCCCCCCCCCCCCCCACCCCCCTCCCTCACCAGTTTTTCTGAACTGCACAGATGGGAGTTATCCTTACAACACAGTCTCCACTCCCGTAATTATCCCGGCCTCAACCTGTGGCAACATACTTTCCCCACACCCTCCACCCAACAGTTTCCACCCCCTCTGTCCTACCATCTCCTCCCCATTCTCATCTCCCACCTTGCTTATTTGCAACCCTCTGACAATGTGTTCGTCTGTCTTTCCCCTCTTGCCTCCTTTCTTGGTCCTTTTTTCCTCCACCTCCCTCCCCCATAACCTCCTGACACTGTGCCTGATGGCAGTCTAGTCCCTGTACGGTCCACCAGACAGTGTTCGTCTCTTTCCCTGCCTGTACACTACTATCCCTTCCCTTTACCCACCCCCTACAGATTGCTGCTTGCAGCCCACATGATGTTGCACTCCAGCCCCAGATGCTGGAGTTGGCAGTTGTGTGTTTGTGTGTGTGTTTTCCTGACGTAGGCTGTGGTCAAAAGCTACATGTGAGTGTCTTTTCACTGTGCTTGTCTGCAGCCTGACATGTCTTTTTTACTGTAAGTAGCAGTTTGTCTTTTCCTACATTGTTGATGTTCCTGCCTGGAGTTCCCATTGTTTGATTGGTTGAAGTTAGATATAATGAGAATTAAAACTCAGTGGCAGCAGAAACAGGACTTCTGGTCACGTGAATACAGGGTTATAAATACCAAATTAAACAGGGGTAATTCAGGAGTTGTTTTAATAATGAATAAGAAAATATGAATGCAGGTAAGTTAAAATGAACATCGTACTGAATGCAGTATCATAGCCAAGATATACAAGAATTCCACAACCACCACAGCAGTACAAGTTTATATGCCAACTAGCTCTGCAGATAATGAAGAAGTTGAAGAAACATGACGAGATAAAAGAAATTATTCAGATAGTTGAGGGAGATTGTGTTTGGGGAATGGAATTCAATAGTATAGGAAAAATTGTAGGTGAAAATGGACTGTGGGAAAGGAATGAGAGGAAACTGCCTGGTAGAATTCTGCACAGTGCATAATTTGATCATTGCTAACACTTTGTTTAAGAATCATGAAAGAAGGTGGTATATGTGGAACTGACCTGGGACACCAGAAAGTTCCAGTTGAGTATATAACAATAAGACAGAGATTTCAGAAGCAGATTTTAAATTGTAAGACATTTCCAGGGACACATGTGGGCACTGACCAGAATTTATTGATTATGAACTGCAGATTACAACTGAAAAATTGTAAAACGGTGGGAAATTAAGGCTATGGGACCTGGATAAGTTGAAAGAACCAGAGATGGTTGTGAGTTTCTGAGGGAGCATTGGACAATGATTGACCAGAAGAGGGGTAAAGATTACGGTAGAAGACAAATGGGTAGCTTTGAGAGATGAAATAAGAAGGCAGCTGATAGTCAAATAGGTAAAAAGACAAGACGTAGTAGAAATCCTTGGATGACACAGGAGATACTGAATTTAATTGATTTGAGGAGAAAATATAAACATGCAGCAAATGAAACAGGCGAGGGAAAATACAAACATCTAAAAATTGAGATTGACAGGAAGTGCAAAATAGCTAAGTATGAATGGCCGGACAAAAAATGTAAGAATTTAGCATCACATTTCACTAGGGTACAGATAGGTACTGCCTACTGGAAAATTAAAGAGGTCTTTGGAGAAATGAAAAGCAGCTGTATGAACACCAAGAGCTCAGATGGAAAACCAGTCCTAAGCACAGAAGGGAAAGCTGAAAGGTGGAAGGAGTATATGGAGTGTCTATACAAGGAAGATAAACTTGCAGCCAATATTACAGAAATGGGAAAGGGATGTACATGAAGATAGGATGGGGAATATGATACTACAAGAAGAATTTGACAGAGCAGTTGAGACAAAGCCACAGGAGTAGACGACACTCTGTCAGACATAATGATAACCTTGGAAGGGCCAGCCATGACAAAACTCTTCCATCTGCTGTGCAAGGTACCTGAGACAGGTAAAATACCCTCAGACTTCAAGAAGAATGTAGTAATTCCAATTCTAAGGAATGCAGGTGCTGACACATATGAATATTACCAGACTACCAATGAATTCTTTACAGAAGAATGGAAAAACTGGTAGAAACCAGCTTGAGGGAATAGGATATAGTTGTAGGTAAACAACTAGAATTCTCTCAGATACAGATTTATTAGCACTTTGCTTCTACACAGATACAAGTCCGGAGGCTAACTGCCGTTAGCGGCCAACATCCTGCCCAAAGCCCTCTCCTCAAAGATAGCACACTTATACACTGAACAAATACCGATATTTATGGCGCTCTACACCACATAGCCCCCTTCTCCCCCTGCACAGTATGGAGTACGTCCCTGTGAATGGGGGGGATGAGAAGTTAGGAAGGTAACGTATAGTTCTTCCGCATCAGGTGGAAGCGGCCGACTGGTAGGAGACCGGAGGGTGAAACCCGGTACGTCGATGGCGAAGTCAGCAAGCGATGCCGGCAGCTGAAGACGACGTCCCATCCTGGAGTGGAGGTGTAGCACTTTGTCAGCAGGCAGGCGGAGAATCACCTTGCCAGAAGTCCTAACAAAGGCACGTAAATTGCAACACGCAGCACTTCTGCTCAATTTTAAAGTGGCGCACCACACGAGTTTCTGCACTTCCTCCCTCAACATTGTCACACGCGAGTACCACACACATGGTATCGCCACCTACGACAACAGATAATTTATGTATGTCATCAGGGTGTACACGTGTTGTGAATTCTTGGGTGGCATCTGTACGAGCAATGGCAGGGAGGCAGGGAGGTGTGGAAAAGCCATGGCAGCGGGAAGCATCTGCTAAGAGGGGGGGGTGGACTGTGCAGCGACAACCTCGGGCAATCAGCTGACGGACGAGGGAGCGTAGCGTGGATTGAATGGCGTGACAAAGAGCTGTCACACGAAGATGGTAACACAACAGTAGAATACGAGTGGTTGGCAGTTCGACTGCGAGGGCTGTGAGGAGTGAAACTCTGAAAAGATTGGCCACTCGAATTAGATGAACACGGAGAAGAAGCAGTGCTCGTCAGAGAAGCACGCTGTGGAGAATCAATACCCGAATGTATGGTATGAGAAGATGGATGGCCGCTCGAAGCAGGATTGGGAGAAATGGGGGCAGACTCAGCGAGGTTCACCTGAGGCTCAATGAAAGCTGGTTCCACTCGGTTGAGTGAGACCGTGGTTACAGAGTCTTTTATGAGGAGATCCATGTTATTCTCGGAGCGTTTGACGACCTTGTAAGGACCTGTGTAGGGCGACTGAAGTGGGGCTTTGATTGAGTCATCTCTGAGAAACACGTACTCACAAGAGTCTAGCATGCGCGGAACGTACAAGCGCGGAGGTGTATGAGTAGCTGGAGGTGGCGGCTGAATTTTGCTGCAGTGCAAGCGCACTCGCTCGAGAAGTGAAGGGAGTTCAGAGGGCCGTGGTAGCGGGGTGGGAGTGACTAATTCTCCAGGCAAAACCAGAGGTTGGCCATACACAAACTCGGCTACGGAACCCTTCAGGTCTTCCTTGAAAGTCGCATGAAGGCCAAGAAGCACGAAGGGCAGTGCTTCTGTCCATAGTGAGTCACGGCAATGCAAGGCAGACTTTAAGGTGCGATGCCATCGCTTGACAAGCCCACTGCTTTGGGGGTGGTATGCAGAAGTATGAATTTTGACAATACCACACATTTTGCATAAGCCAGAGAAAACTGAAGACTCGAATTGTCGTCCCTGGTCAGTGGTGAGGTAAACAGGTGAGCCAAATCTAGATATCCACGAATCTAAGAATGCTCGACTTACTGTCTCAGAGGTAATGTTCGGAATAGGCACAGCCTCAGCCCACCGAGTCATCCTGGCAATAGCTGTAAACAAGTAACAGAAACCCTCGGAGGGGGCCAAAGAGCCTACGAGGTCCACATGAACATTGTGAAACTGGCCTGGCGGTTGGGCAAAACAGCCAAGGGGTGGGAAAGTGTGCCTGGAAACTTTTTTCTGTTGACACAACACTCGTGCCCTGGCCCAAGACTGACAGTCGTGGCGCATGTCTCTCCAGACAAACCGTTCAGCTACCAGATGGGTGGAAGCTTTGACACCGGGGTGTGCTAATGTGTGTAATTTGTCAAAGACCTGGCGTTGAAGGGGCTTAGGAATGAATGGCCACAATGTACCAGTCGATTCATCACACCACACTATGTCAGATATGCCAGGGAAAGTAAAGCGTACCGGTTGGAGAGAGGAGCTGTGGTCTGAAATTAACTGCATGGTATCGGGGTCTGCCGATTGCAACCGAGGTAAGTCCGTTAAGTCAATTAAGGTTGTGACAGCACTAATGCGCGAGAGAAAATCAGCAAACAAATTGTCTGCTCTTCAGATGTAGCGAATGTCATTTGTAAATTGCAAGATGTAATCGATGTGACGAAAGCGTCGTGGGGGCGGATCAGCTGCAGGATTTTTTATGGCAGGAACCAACGGCTTGTGATCAGTGAGCACAAAGAAATCTCGTCCCTCAACATCAGTTCTGAAGTGTCTTATGGCCTCGTAAACTGCAAGTAACTCTCTGTTGAATGCTGAGTATTTCTTCTGCGCGTTGTTTAGCTTTTTTGAGAAAAATTGCAGGGGGGGTCGTAAAATCATCGTATATGTGACTCAGTACTGCGCCGACAGCATTGTCACTAGCGTCAGTAGTGATAAACATTGTGGCGTCCGCACATGGGTGAGCAATAGTGGCAGCGGAGCCCAACAGCTGTTTGAGTTCGTTAAATGCTTTATCAATGTCTGATGTCCATGGGACCTGGCGGGTGCCAGAAGTTTGTGGGCCAGCGAGAGTATCTGTGAGAGGAGCCTGCACCGCAGAAGTGGCTGGCAAATTTTTACGGTAATAATTAACTGTTCCGATGAACCTGCATAATTCCCTATAGGTCTGGGGGTGTGGCATCTCAAGGACAGGCTTGATCTTGTCCTGCGGTGGTGTCAGACCGTCCGACAACACAACATAACTTAAGAATGTGACGGATGACTGGTGCAATTGAGTCTTTTTATTGTTCAGTTCAATACCAGCGGCTGCTAAAATATCTGTCATGACTTGAACACGCTCCTCACTCTGTTCCAAAGTAGAAGCAAAAACCAATATGTCGTCCATGTATACAAAAGAAAAGTCTAAGAGGGGATAAGGTTTGATTGATGAAACGCTGCCACGTTTAGCAGGCGTTTTTCAACCCAAAAGGCATAAATTTGTATTGAAACAGCCCGAAGGGAGTGGTTATGGCAGTCTTTTCAATATCCTCCGGAGCCATAGGAATCTGATGAAATGCGTGCTTACAGTCCAAAACAGAGAAGTACTTTGCACCTGCGAGCGCATGATTGAAGTCCGCAATATGTGGGACCGGGTATTTATCAATGATGGTCAAACAGGATAGGATTAACCAAGCAACCGGAAGAAGGTTTAATCATTCCCTTTTGTAACAGATCATCTAATTGTTCTTTTGCAATTTTCATAAATTCCGGCTTGAGGCGGCATGGGTGTTGCGATATGGGCGGCCCATCGGTTAGACGTAACTGATGAACTGTGCCATTAGTGATTACTGCAATACGTGATGCGGCACGACAGTCAGATGTCCGTGAAGCGGAGCAGGCAGTGGCGGACGGGCAAAGCGGTGGTGCTGGGGGCACGGAAGTACAGGTGTGCCAACCGCTCGCAGGCTGCGTAAAGGCCGCATGCGTGTTAACATGGGTGAGGTTGGTACACTGGTTCTTGGTAGCGGGCCATGCCGCTACGAGCGCTGTAGGCACGAGTGGGCGTGGCCGAACAGCAGATGGCCGTAGTTCATTGCCACGAGCTTGGGAAGTTAATTGTCCATTCGGAACGCAAGGAGCATGAGCACTCGGGCATACACTGTCATTACAAGAGGGGGTGCTGACACAGTTTACAGAGTTCACAACATTGTCATTAACGTGCGCGGGCACAGGAACACCAGATTGGCACAGACTGACCTTGTCTGTATCCGACGAATCGTCTGCTTGTAGTGTCGCGAGGCGTTGTGTGGAGGCCAACTCGTGGTGTATGTTGCGGAGATGCAGCAGCATTTCCATACGTTCCATCTGCAACTTCGAAGACTTGGCGCACTCCACTAGCCACTTGTTTGTCCAAGATTGCAGCTCCGAGGATAGGTTTAAACACTTCTTAGCACAGCACACATGTTTGGTGTTAGCCGAACTGTCACTCAGCAGAGCGAAAGGAATGTATTTGTTTAGTGGGGGGTAAAACACAGTATTTTGCACAAAATCTAGTGACAACTGATAGTGCTTGAGGAAATCAATTCAGAGAATAGGTTCTTCAATTGTTGATACTAAAAATGTCCACTCCAGGCTGCACTAGGGGGGAAGGTTTCACTGTATACAGAGTAGAACCCGAACACTGTAGGGTAGACAAGTTCACTGCACGAAGTACTGTTTTGTGTGGTTGCACTTTATTGGTTGCTAGGCGAACTGGCAGCAAAGAGGCGTCTGCGCCAGTGTCTACTAGAAAACATACACCTGATTGTAAATCGTGAACATAGACTCAACCACACTACTGTTGTTGTCCGAAACGGAATGCAACGTTGGATGGTGCCCGTTGTTTACATCACAGGAGGTGGCACTGTAGCCTACCTGCGGTTGGAGTTTGGGTAAGAACAAGGTGACTGGCATCTGTGAGCTTGCTCCCCGAATCTAGCGTGGAAGAAACAGTAAGGTTGGGCGGGCCTGTGCTCCTGTGAGTAGTTGCTAGGTGACGGAGTATGTGACCCAGAGTCTCCCACAGAGGCCGATGCACTGTCGTTGCGGGGAGTTGAAGGTGCAGGCAGGGCGGCTAGTTTAACAAACTTGTTATTAGCAGCACCAGAGAAGGGCGTGGTGTCAGAAAGCTTCTTAGTGCAGTCACATCCAGAATGCAGTGCACGGAGCTCACGTTGCCTGGCAGAGTATGCTCTGTCGGCGGTGCGTAAACGTTCATTTACTGCCCTATCTTCATACGCAGAGATTGCAGTCTAGACAGGCAAAGGCAGCTTTTCTGTCCCGATTTCTGCGAGCGTGTCATCAGACGTAGCTTGCTCATCGACGAGAAGACGAATGCACCGCTACAGCTGGGACGGAGACCTGTTGCCAAGATGCTCTTCGTAGATAAGCTGTCGGATGTTTTCTCTCTTGGTTTTTGAGATGTGCTCCAGTATTGTCTTTTTCGCCACAGCATACTTTCCTGCTAGGGGGGTGGGGGTGCTTTGACCAGATTGTAAATTAAATTGATGCAGTCATGAAGATGGTTCATGAGGCAGGCGAAGCGTGCGTCGTCGTCCAAAGCACAGACATTGAATGTTTGCTCAACCAGGTTAAACCAGAACTCCAGGTGAGCGGGTTTGAAGTCTGGTAGTTTCGGCAGATTCGGTGCTGCAGTCACTGCGGAGGTGCGCCTATTTCTTCGGACGGAAGTAGAGCATGCAGAAGATAGCGAGTCCGAATTATTGGCGTCCCGTAATGCGGGTATCGCGAAATTCATTTGACGCCGGGGGGCAGCTGAGAAGCAACGGACGCTCGAACAGTGTGAGAATTGTGGTCAAAATGTGCATTCTCATTGACGTGGTAGCTCGGAGAGAAGCCACAAGTACTTAAGTAGGCCGGTGAATGTCCATTATGAACACTGTATTCACTTGACCGTGAGTGGTGGGGCTGGTTGTAGATGTCCGAGTAATTACTGTCCAGCACAGAATTGTTGATTTGATTAGAAGCAACACAAGGATCCCACACATGTCCACTAGGATGCACATTCAGTGTGATATTTGCTGTTTGGCGAGCATTGAGCACCTGTTGACTAGCCGGCACGGAAGGATACACATGTGGCAGGAACTGATTCGAGTTTGAATTTACTACTGGATTTTGCAAAGTAGCAAAACTTCGCTCGACGCCATGAACTGTATTGAATTGTGCGTTTGACACAGGAGTAGAAATGTTCCGAACAACACTCTGTGGAGAACACGTGGAAAGGTCTAGGCTAACAAAGCCAGAGTCCGCGACCATTGGCGGTTGGCAGAAAATGGCGGCACTCGATGAATTCCACTGCAGGTTCAAGCTGAAGGATTCTGAAGAGTCTTGTGGCATGTCCACTACGACGGCAGGAGTGCTGGAGAGATGTTGCTGAAATCCGGGCGGCGGTGTGTGCTGAAAGGCCATTGTCTGAAGCTGAACAACGGCCCTCGCGATCGTGAAGAAAATCAAGGCAGAAGGCGCGTAAATAACCTTCGGGCGGTAACTCGGACGTGTATTACACAAAAAATAGGGTCACCAGTGAGGGGATAGGATATAGTTGTAGGTAAACAACTAGAATTCTCTCAGATACAGATTTATTAGCACTTCGCTTCTACACAGATAAAAGTCCGGAGGCCAGCTGCCATTAGTGGCCAACATCCTACCCAAAGCCCTCTCCTCAAAGATAGCACACTTATACACTGAACAAATATCGATATTTATGGTGCTCTACGCCACAAGATTTTGAGAAGATCTGTTTGGATTCTGGAGAAATGTGGGCACATGCAAGGCAATACTGACCCTACGACTTATCTTAGATGATAGATTAGAAATGCCAAACCTATGTTTATGGCATTTTTAGACTTAGAGAATACTTTAGACAATGTTGACTGGAATACTCTTTTTGAAATTCTACAGGTAACAGGGGTAAAATCAGGGAACGAAAGGTTGTTTATAACTTGTACAGAAACCAGGCGGCAGTCAGAAGAGTCGAGGGATATGAAAGTGAAGTAGTGATTGAGAAGGGAGTGAGACAGGGTTGCAGCTTATCCCCAAAATTATTCAATCTGTATATCGAGCAATGAATCAAGGAAACCAAAGAAAAATTTGGAGAAGGAAATAGAGCTCAAGGAGACGAAATAAAAACTTTTAGGTTTGCCGATGACATTGTAATTCTGTCGGAGACAATAAAGGACTTGGAAGAGCAGCAGAATGGAATGGACAATGTCTTGAAAGGTGGATATAAGACGAACACCAACAAATGCAAGACAAAGATAATGGAATGCAGTCGAATTAAATCAGGTGACGTTGAAGAAATTAGATTAGGAAATGAGACACATACAGTGGTAGAAGTGTTTTACTACTTGGGGAGTAAAATGACCTATGATGGCCGAAGGATATAAAATGTAGGTTGACAATGGCCAAAAAAGCATATCTGAAGAAGAGAAATTTGTTAACATTGAATATAGACTTAAATGTTAGGTAATGAGGAGGTACTGAATAGAATTGGGAAGAAAAGAAATTTGTGGCACAACCTGACTAGAAGAATGAATCTGTTGATACAACACATTCTGATACATCAAGGGATCACTCATTTAGAACTGGAGGGAAGTGTGTGTGTGTGCGTGTGTGTGTTGTGTGTGTGTGTGTGTGTGTGTGTGTGGGGGGGGGGGGGGTGTTAAATTGGTAAAGGAAGATTGAGAGATGAATACAGTAAGCATATTCAGAGGGTGTAATTTGCAGTAGTTATTCAGAGATGAAGAGGCTTGCACAGGTTAGAGTAGCGCGGCGAGCTGCATCAAACCAGTCTTCGGATTGAAGACCACAACAAGAAGCATGGGGAGATTTGAAAATGTACACTGATTTCCAGAACTAGGCCATAGCTTCCTGCCTTGCAATGGATGTTTTGAATTACACTGAACAAACTTAGGGAAAAAGGAATGAATTTATATACCTGAAGCATATAAAAAAAACTGGTTAAGAAAATGTTGTTAATGAAGTTCAGGGTCACTGATGTTGAACAGGGTCATTTTCAAAACTATGTCAGTTAGCTAAAGCTAAAATTCCTTAAAAGTATGAAGAGAAGGATGAATAAAAAATTCAATGTATCTAGATATCATGTGTTCTGCAATTCAAGTGCATCAGATGCCTTGCTATGTTGTGACCACCGGAGTGGACTGCACTATGAAGAGTTTTATTTGATGAAGTCTGCACCACAAATAACACTCACTGCAAAGCCTGTGTATAACAGTAGGCATCCTGTTAAAGATGCCAAACTCAAGAGTACAATGAAACTAGAACGGAAGATGGAAGAATGACTGTTCTGGCTGTACATAGCTGTCAATAAGAAATGTTCTTTCACCTCTGTGTGGTGTGCTTCATTGATGACTTTGGATTAGGACTCAATTGTGGTTTCAATGTGACAGTGTTTGGAGGAGATCCCAGTTATTTCACAATCTGTACATCACAATGGCTTCAATTGGCAACATGAAGGCCATTGCCTATATCGACAGGAACTGGAATACAAGCGGTACATCTTTCCTAAGATCTCTATGTTCAGCAAAACAGCAGTAAGTCATCTACTCATAAGGCATTCATTGGTGTTATCGGAGATGTTGGTCAGGATCCAATAAAACTGCAAAATGCAATAGCTGGGATTACATGTTGAGTTTGATAAACAAGTACTTTTATTTGGACAGTATGTCATCAGTGGTTTGAAAACAATGAAGAAAAGCTCAATAGTTGGGACAAATTCCACAACGATTTGAAGAAAAGATTTGGTGACAATCAACAGTAAACCCACTTAGCAGAAATGTACCACAATCTTCTGGTAAAGGATGTCACAAAATAATAAGTCATCATGTGGTGCCAGAGCATTGAGGAAATGCAACAAAAAGGCAGATGAAATGGTCAGCTCCCAAACGTGGTCTCTATGGTTGTCACGGAAGACCACCATAACCTTACTTCTCCCATATACCAGGTAGTAAGAGAAGACATACAGTAGCGTATGGCAGCCAGAAATGTAAGACCAAGTATACAAGAGACAGCAGGCAAGAATGTCGAACCCATATGTCAGGAGGTGAAAGAGAATAATGAAGAAGAGGTGTATTGATCTTTGGCATCCATCTGCATCACTATCTGAACACACCTTGAAGAATGGACTAGGGCAAGTCAGTCTTATTGTGCCACTATTAAATGACATCCCAGCATCTAACCAACGCAGGTAGATGCAAGTCGCACACGAACTAGGATGCCCCAACAGAAGAAAAACCACTGCTCTGTTTTCACTGTAGACACATTATACACTACCGCAGAGAAAGAAAACAGGTGTTCAGTGACTATTATGCTGCCAGATGTTAACCATCACAATAGCCTTATAGATGCCAGTCACCTGCAAATGATTATAGTCGACATATAAGCCAAAACTCATTGGTGTCTTATTGGACGAGGTCGCTCCCCAACATGCCATAGCCATTCCCCATTGCCGTACAGATATACCAGCTGCTTGCCTAGGCATCAAAATCAGGAAAACTAAGTGAGGCAACCATCTATGAAGGTGAGGCCGCCACAGACGGAAATCCTCAATAGATGACAGTTAATAAGGTGACACGAAATCTCACCAGTATCTTTATCAATCGCCAACCAGTCCAGGTGCTAGTGAGCTTCCTTTTCTGCAACACTGAATGCTTACCGACACATCGACAGTCAATCAGTCAGGGCAATAGCTGACTCAGCTTCCTACTTCTCTGTAATGTTGAATGCTTATCCTCACCAGCTAATGATGTTCCGTGATACAAAAGCAATTGTGCTGACGGTTGTGAATGGTAAATACATCCAGGCAATAGGAACATGTATTGCAAGAATAACTATCAATGACAGAACACGGCCTTTTGAATCTGTCACTTTAACAGAATGCAGTCGTGTTATTCTTGGGTGTGACTTCTTTTCAAGTGTCAAAGTGTTCACACATTGTGCAACATCAGTACTTCAGATTGGTAAAGCTATTCCAACAATCACATATAAATAAGATTGCTAAGGGCAGTTGTTTGACTTTGAAGACATTGTCCTGCCACCATCAATAAGAAGCATTTCAGTCCAGTCACCAATTGAGATGAACAGTTAAACTGTGAAGCTTCTGTCAACTGCAAAAAGTTACTCAGACTCACTAAAGGATTCTACATGCCATCGCAGGTCATAAGCACTACATATAGTCAAGGAAAACTTTGGATCACTGTCATGAGTTGCCACAGCTCATCCCTAAAGGTTTGTGCTTAGGGACAGTCAAACCATTCTAGGAAAGGCAGATGTAGGGAAAAATTGCAAAGAAATTAAAATTTCTTTTATTCTCTAATTTATTAGATTGATTCTTTAAGAATAACAATACAAAGTTTCATAATCAAATTCTGTTTAGAAATATGTTTTAAAAAAGTTTTCTTGGGCATTTGCACCTTCCATGCCCCTTCTTTCTAGGCTGTGATACACACCTTCTCTACATTTGAAATTTTTTGTGAGTTAATTTTTCGTTCACACAATCTAAACAAAGTAACTGCAGATGAATCTATAAGGCTGTGAGAAAGATTATCTTTGCTTGTTCCTTTGTTTATAATGTGTTTTTTTAATAGCATATGCTACAAACTTATTTCAGTTTTTAGTTCTATACAAACTTATTTCAGTTTTTAGTTTTGTATATATCAACCTATTTTGCTCGAAACGGGTCATAACAGTAGATGCATATTCAAAAAAAATGAGGAAACAGTGAATATTGCGTGTAACAGGTACAGGAAATTTAAATACCAGTGTTACAAATGCTGCTCCTAAGTGTGAAGAACAATTTTCGACAAAGTCACTGAGTTCATTGAAGAAGAAAATTAGTAAAGGAATTGATGATGCTGTGTACGGTGCCAAAGATGATTTTTCCAGTAGATTTAGGGTAACTGACTTAGGAATACTTGTCCTTATGATTAACGTTTCACATGCATGTGGTAATTGTGGGTAAAAGGGCCTTAGACTGTATGATGACAGTGACAGAACTGGCATTGTAAGTAATATAAATATTTTGCGTAAATTTTGTGAATATGATGTTCAGTTCAAGGCTTCTGCTCTCCACAGGAAGATGTACGAGCGACTACAAGATTTTCTTATGCCACGAGATGCTTAAGTGTAGGCAGAGAAGGCACAAATTTGCTTTGTGGTTTGATGAACAGTGACTAGACTCAGTGATTACAACAAAACACTCCTCAGCGCTCTTGAAGTTGAGTGCAAGGAGGACATAAAAGCAGCTAATGAGGAAGCTGTAGATATTAACAACGAAGGGGAAGAAGGACACTGTGTAGTAAAGACCAGTCTGTGCATCTATTGTGATGGGACCTGGATGAAGAGGGGCCATACATCACTTCACGGCATATCATATGTCATTAGAGTGGATACAGGGAAAATCTTAGACTTCCAAGTAATGAGTAAATATTACTCTCAGTGTGACACAAGAAAAAACAATGATGACAGTGAAAAATAAAGGTGGCTGCAGGAACACCAGAAAATGTCTAGCAAGAATAACCAGGTGTCAAGTTGTGGGATGGAAAAAGCTGGGATGAAACTAATATTCCAAAATTCATCTGAACAATTTGGTGTTAGGATGTGAAGTGTCTACGTGATGGAGATTCCAGTGCTTTCAAGACTGCCTTGGAGAGCAATCCTTATGGCTCAAAAACTATAATTGAAAAACTAGAATGTGTAAGGGCATGTTCAAAAATGAATGAGAGGTAGACTTCTCAGACTGAAGAAAGCAATGAAAGGTAAGAAACTAGAAGATAGAAAGCCACTGGGAGGTGTTAAACAGACAGACACGGAAATTCACACTTTACAAATATATTATGGAAAATGTATCAGGGATAACTTAAATAGTGTGAAAACAATGCAACAAGCCATATTGTGTGAACAATATTCTTTCACAAACTTTCCACAGATGATAATCCCCAACATTCCCTTTGTGACAAATCATGGTGCAACCATCTTCAGGCAGAAGCCAGTGGAAAGCCGTACACCCACAAACATGGTTTGCCACTTGCTGTTTTAGATGTTACAAAACCAATTTTCAGGTACCTAGTCAACCCTGTACTGCTGAAAAAATGCGTACCTGGGAAAACACAGAATACAAATGAGAGCTAAAATCACCTTATATGTATGTGTTGTCCAAAAAGCAATATTCGTTTCCTCAATTGTTGTGAAGATATCTGCATTTGATGCCTGTCTAGTGTTCAATAGTGGAAGTACTTGAAGAGCCTAAGCTTCCATCCAGGTGCATTCTCACTGAAAATACTCAAAAAGATTGATGAAGTGTGAAAGGACAAACCTCAGCCAGCGGAAGAAAAAATGCAAAAGTTGGCTAGGCAAAGGACGCAGAAGAAGAGATTACTCCAGGAAGATGAGGAAGAGAATAAAGATTATTGATATCAGCATTAGTCACTAGACATATAGCAATATTGTCAAAAATTGGAATAACACAGAACTGAAAAATTAATATCAAAGCAACTATGACCGCAAACAAAAATTTGTTCCACGTGATTTATTAGCCTCTTATGCAGATGTAAAGTGTGAAATTCCAGTTTATTGCTGGATTAGCTTACAAGAAAAGGTACAATGGTAATTAAAAATTCAAATTCTTATAAAATGTATGTCGAAGCGTATTTTCCAACAAAAATGACACAGGATATCAAGCATTATGCTGTACATAATAATCTCAAGTCTTAGTAGTTTCACTGTAATATTTTTGGAGATATAGATGTTCAAGTACACAAATGCATTTTGCCCTACGTCTGTCTTTAATGTCATCGACAAAGAATTGTTCTCCATTACCAGGACGCTACCACTGAAATGCCAACAGGATCTGGGCTCACTAAGGAACAATGTCAGCAAGTAATAGTCATTTTGTGTCAGTTTTTGGATGTTCTTAAATCTATAGTGGTGAAGGAACAAACAAGTGGCCCACAATAAAACATTGTATGAATACTGAGGATCATCCACCAATTAGTCAGCACTAATACAGTATAGCTATCTAAGCGACTGATAATCCAGGAGGATGTAGAGAATATGTTGCAAGATGATGTCGTTGACCCTTCAGAGAATCCTTGGTCCTCTCCGACGGTCCTTCTGAAGAAGAATGATGGTACATGGTGTTTCTGCATTGGCTATTGACAGATGAAAACAATCACGAAGAAAGATGTATATCCATTGCCATGCATTTATGACAGCCTGGACTGCTTGAAAGAATCAAAGTTTTTAACTATTGTGGACATGCAGTCAAGTTACTGACAAATTGAGGCTGAGAAAGGCAACTGAGAAAAAACTGCTTCATAATTCCTGATGGCCTCTATGAGTTACAATTATGCCAATTTGGCTGTGCAACGCTCCAGCCCCCTTTGAATGTATGATGGACAATCTGCCTTGACACCTTAAATGTAAATGTGCCTTTACTATCTGGATGAGTTTGTCATTTTTTGAAGACATTTGAAGAACATCCAAGCCAACTTTAAAACCATGCTAAAGTGTGCTCAGATTTTACGTCTCCACCCGAATCTGAGAAAGTGCTTCTTCATCACACAAGAAATAAAATTTTGGGACACCTAGTGAATGGTGATGGAGTCCTACTGCAAGGAGATGCAAAATTTTCCTGGAACAAGGCAGAACAACGAGTTGAAACTGACGGATAGCTACCTGCACTGATTACTTCACCCGCTATGCCGTCAACAAAGCTGTGCCGGATGAGGAAGCACTGGAAATTGTGAAGTTCCTCGTAGAAGACATCATTTTGAACCACAGAGCATTTCATGTGATGATCTCTGTTCATGGAAAAGTTTACCAGCCAAGATTTGCATGACAAATAATTTCAAGTTGCAACATAATTCACAGGATGAAAACTGCCTACCACACAGCACAAATGAATGGCCTTACAGAATGATTTATTGAGACTTTGGCAGATATGCTCTCAATGTATGCTGATGTCAAACAGAGAGATTGGGATGCAATACTTTCCGTCAAGACATCCGCATACAACACAGTGTAGCAAGACAATACAGGTTTCACACCATTCTTTCTGCTCCATGTTTGTGAGGCTGAAATGACAATGGATACACTGTTCTCATTTCAACCAGGTGATACTCAGGATGAATACATGGAACACCTGATTGCCAGGACTGAAGAAGCAAGGAAATGGACCTTGGCTGCCCTGAAGAAAGGCCGAGAGAGCTATAACGCTAAAATCCGCTGAGTGAGACACACCTTGGGAGACAATATGGATTGTTATGCCCGTGGAGAACTGGTACTATCAGAAAAGCTACTAAAGTGCTACTTTGGGCCATACTGTATCCTTTGTCACTTGTCGAAACTCACATAAGAAATCGGGAATTATGACTCTTCATCAAGAAGACAAAAGTGTGGAGATGTCATTCATGTTCTCCATATGAAGCACTGCTATAGTTTAGAGGTTATTGGTATTAGCACAAATAGACATATTTTGAAGAGATTATTTCTTTTTGTGCCATATTTAAGTATTTGCCTTTACAAAACCGTTAATTAAGGCCACTTTTTTGCACATGTGATTTGCATTCCTTAATTTTGTTCATTAGCCTTTGTGTTCCAACTTCCTCTTCTACTTACTGTGTTCCGTCTCACTTTCAATCTTCAGTTTTTCTTCTCTTCAGTTCATCTGCAAGCAGTAGCACCAATTTCATTCTTTTCGTGAGTTTATTTGTTATTATGCTGCAGATAATCTTCATATTTATTGCCAACATAGCAAAAATATTGAAAAAGACATGTACTGGCTATCTCTTCCATACAATCTTTGTAGTATTTTTATGGGTCGTTTGGTTAGTAACATTAACTCTGTACTTCGCGCTGTTACAGAAAGAAACAATTTCTTCTTTCTTTCTTTGCTTCAGCAAGCAAAGTATACATGAGTATCATTCTTGTTTTTCTTTCCTTGATATATATTCAATCAGTGACAGGATTGTGGTGAAGTATACTTCAATGTTTAAGTTTTTCACCACAGCGTAACAACGCCAGCCACATGTGCTGGTGAAACGTCAGAAAAATCATCAAACAAATATCAGCTGAAGAACCTGAGACAGAAGCCAAAAGGGCGTTTGTCATCAAGTGATTTACTGTAAACTTTGCACCCTTTTGAACTAAGGCACTGGTGAGCTGTCAGGCCAATAACCAGTGACAGCTCATAGGTACACAAGCTGACTGTCAACAAATTTTAAAATTCAGATAAATATAAGAGTCCAAAATTAATAGAATCTGCTGTATAACAGTTATGCTTATCAACACATTTATACAACTTGAGCCACTTTCAATAGTACAAATAATATTAATATGCATAACTTGTCTGAAAAAAAGGAAGAATTTTTTTTGTGGAATTTTGTGGTTTTGTACATAATTAAGTACAGTTTATGGCAAGAATGAAACAATGTTTAAGCTTTCACTACTCTCTGTTTCACATTTTTGTATAAGTGGGAGTTTTATTGCTTTTTTATTTTTTCGGACAAATATACAAGATCCCTAAGCCATGTATTAGCTAATGAATTAACTTCCAGTCTGAAAATCGCACATTCTTATGTTGCATCAACATAACAACTTACACTTATTATACACTTCCCTGTTAAAAGTTTGCTTGTAGCCACGCTTATTTGATTATGTCAATACCTCAGACAACAGATCTGATCTCAAATGCCCTGTTTTCTTTGTGGCTAATTTTTCCTGGTAATTTTCTTTTCTGTTAGTGCTTAATACAGGTTCTACACAGTTCATGTTGACACTCCACAGGAAATCTGATTTGTGCATAGTAGAAAACCAATCCCAAACACAACCTGCTGTTTGCAGAAATGACTAAATTTTAGTAGTACTGTCTACCAACAAGGTCCATTGAGTAGAATACAAATAAGGCGCTGACAAGGGAAACTCCCAATTGCAACAGTTCAAGAAGTACAATAAAGAGCAGCTGTGAAGAAATGTAGCGTCCTGGTTTAAGTTATTACGGTATATGACTACCATGTGGCCGAGCTGTGCTCAAACCCTCCTTGTGCATTTTCTTATTTTTATACAACATGATGAACTGTCCATCTGGTCACTGAAATGCTCTTTCACTTTCTGTAGTCTTGGCAGTTGTCATACTATACATTGGTTACATCCATACAAACACCCACACCGAGCATATCTCACTCACTTACCGGTTGTACAAATTAGATGTGTCGATAAGACATTCCTATCATATGAAACATGTACTGTCACTAATGTCGTGTATGACACTCCAGGTGTGTTTTCTGGTGGAGGGCTCGTTCCACTTGTCACCTTGTCATCAACCGTTTGCAGTCCCCATTCGAAAGCCACTTCCTTTAGGCTGCTAACAGAGTAGTTGTGCAGACTCAACTGTCATTATAGGTCTTTACCTTACACCTTGCTGTTGCAAATGGATGTTACACCATGACACAGACACAAATTTGAATAAAGCGAACAGCAGAAAAAAAAGAGAAGAAAGATATTTGCATGAGGCAGGTCTGAACATTGCAACCACGACACCTCTTGTCTACATGGTTTCTCTATATTGCACTTCTTATTTTTGGAACGTTCACTGTTTCTATTTTGCTTTTTTTCACAGCCCAGTACACTTTCTTCCTCTTTTCATGCTTGATCTGTGTTCAGATTTTGATGGGTTGTCCACTGGGCCATCTTACCACTGTGGTCTGAAAGTGCTGTGATGGGGAGTTTTCCTTGTGAGAGCCATTAGGCTGAAAAGGACACCATCTTCGACCCCCAACATTTAAAAGAATATCAGAGCAGCCAGTGAGACACCTTTTCATGAATTTTCAGATATTCGTACAATGTGGGCTTACAGTACAGATAAATCCGACCCACCATAAGATCAAGAGATGTCAGAAGCATGAACAAATGCTACTCTCACAAATGACGATGATGAGCTTTTTGGTTCTCAGTGCCTCAGATGAATTACTCTAGGATAAAATCCAAAACTTAATGTACAATATATCTTAATATGAATCCCACAAAATACATTTTTATATCAGTATAATTACAACATATACTGAAGTCTGATCTAATTTTACTATACAGTGAGTGAATTCATCTGTGGAGTGTGCTACTGCCTAGCGTGATTTATGCCAGGCGAACGTACATAAAAGTCTGCTGCAGTGTGCTACCACCTCGTGGCATTGACATAAACTTGTAGTTGAGTGGTAAGGGCTAGCAGTGCTTGCAGTAAACCATGCGCATTGTTTATCAAATCCGTATGTATTTGGCCTGAAAGGCAATTATGTCATGTCAGTTGCACATGCGCAGATGCTTTGTAAAACGTGCACAAGTGAACGTGTGCTCATGACCGTGATACCAAGTTTCACCAAATCTAGAGGCGCAATAAGTAGCAGAGCGAAGTAGATTTAGTGCCATGTATTTCAGTTTACTGCATCTATATTACGTTTTACAGTATTCAAAGAAAAATAACCAATAAATCCTCAAAGTGTCGAAAGTTAGTGCATTCACATGGATTCTTTCATAGCAGTCGCCAATGCCGATGACACAGGTCTGCGTTGAAAAAATTGTTTCAAATTTTTATAGTAATTCTTATAGTATTAGTTATGCTGCATACAAAAAAATTGTGAAAAAATTCCATCAACCTTTGTTTACCCACAAATCACACAAGAGGATTTTTACTTTTAAGGTGTTTTTAACAAACATACAAACTGTAACCTCCCAGTCACACCTAAATAAAAAATTTAAAATATAACATTTTTAGCCTAATAAATTAATTTGCAAATGTAATTAGTCTAAATTTAGGCTGCCATCATGAGACAGCCCTTCTTTTGTTAAAAAAAGTGTACAATAAAACTGGTAGAATCCAGTTCATACTAGATTTTTGCCAGTATGCTGTCTGTGTCAGTACCCCTTCCAGGCTTCCTCCTTCCCCATCCACCCACTATCTACTCTCTACTTCAAGGTCAAGCTACTGTCAGTGTGGATGTAACCTCTCTGCTGAGCATATTTCCATTGTTTCTTCATTGAAGAAAATTTAGTTGTGTGTTTATAATGGCTTCCAGAGGTTGTGTGAACTCTCCTGATTGTTTCGGGTATATTTTTGGGACTTATACTGTTAAAATGCAACAGGGAAACATCTGTGATTTTGTTAAAAAGATATACTCTGCCTACTTTGGTATGAAACTGGGTGGTCAAGGCAAATCATGGACTCCTCACAAAGTGTGTTCTGTGTGTGTGTGTGTGTAGAACAACTGAGACAATGGTTTCACGGTAAGAAGAAATCATTTAGTTTTGCAATACCTATGATTTGGAGATAACCCAAAAAATCACAACAAAGACTTTTATCTTTGCTCTTGCTGTGTGCAAGGTTTTAATTTGAAAAATAAAATGGAGATTTGGCATCCAAACATTCTCTATGTGCCCTATTCCTCATAGGCTTCATTTTCCCATACCTTGTCCTCCAGATATACTTGAAAACAGAAACTGATGTTGATCAGTTGTCTCAAGGCAGTGATGATGATGACAATGGTGGCGGCTATGAGTGACCCCCCCCCCCCCCCCCCCCCTCCACCAACAAAGAGGCAAAACTCTTCAAAAGTTAGAAGTAAATTATTTGGTTAGACACTTAGGTCTTCCAGAGGATTCAGCCGAGGTTGATAGAAAAAGGGTTTTGCCTGCTGGAGCATCCTTTCCTTGGTACAGGAGTAGAGAAAAAGAGTTTGTGCCTTTTTTCTCTCAAGTGGGTGACCTCTTCTCTTGTACTAATGTTGCTGGGTCGATGGAGGCATTAAATATCAAATACAAACCCAATGAATGGAGACTTTTCATTGATTCTTTCAAACGAAGCCTGAAAGTTTTTCTTCTGCACAATGGCAGCATACCAGTAGGACATTCAGTTCATTTGAAAGAATGTTATGAGAACCTTGAATTGGTCCTTAACAAGCTTAAGTACACTGATCATAAGTGGACCACTTGTGGGGACCTGAAAGTGACCTCTATGCTACTTGACCAACAGAGTGGCTACGCAAAGTTCCCCTGCTTCCTCTTTGAACGGGACAGCTGTGATAGTAAACATAAAACAGAATGGCCAGTAACAAAAATTTTGGTTCCTGGAGTTTAGAATGTTGAGAAGTGAGTTTAGAGGATCCTAATAAGATTTTACTTCCACCACTTCATATCAAGTTGGGACTGATGAAACAATTCGCTGAAGCATTGTCTAAAGAAGGAGAGTGTTTTAGCTACCTTTGTGAGTAATTTCCTGGCTTCTCTGAGGCAAAACTTAAAGGAGGAGTATTTGTTGGACCTGATATAAGAAAACTTCTGAAGGATGAAAACTTCAAGTTGGAAATGGAAAACCAGGGAAGGAAAGCAAGGAAATCTTTTAAAGAAGTGGTAACCAGCTTTGTTGGAAGTAAAAAAGACCCGATCTACAAGAATACTGCTGTCGATCTGTTAACTAACTACAAACTGCTGGACTGCAACATGAGTATTAAAGATCATTTCCTGCATTCTCATCTGGACTATTTTTCGGAAAACCTTGGAGCTGTCAGTGAAGAACAAGGACACGATTCCATCAAGGCAGAAAAGAAATGGAACAAAGATGTCACGGGCACTGAGATGTGAACATGGTGACTGATTACTGTTGGGTGTTAAAAAGAGAAAATTCTCAACTCCACAGCAGGAGGGGGGAAAAAAAAAAAAAAAAAAAAAAAAAAAAAAAAAAAAAAAAAAAAAAAAAAAAAAAAAAAAGAACGGTTTGGGAGGAAAAAGGAAATGTCACTACATGATGGCTGATTACTGTTGGGTATTAAAAAGAGAAAATTCTCAACTCCACGGCAGGAAAAGTACAAAAAACAGTTTGGAAGGAAAAAGGAAATGTTACTACAAAGATTTGTAATAGTGTTGTAATAAAGCTTTATTAACTTTTCTTAATCTATGTTTAAGATTAACCTATGTTTAATGCAGTTTAATTACACTGTACACAAATAATACTTATATAAAAATGGCCTTTTAGGATTTTTCCTAGAAGTCTTACCTCTTTTTGTAGACAAACCTTAAATTTAAAAAAAAATCACAATATCATTTCTGAAATCAAAATCTACAGAAAAATCATTTATCAAAACAAAAACTTTTTTTGCAAATTTGTGTAATCTTTACAAACAACTAGTCAAATAATCTGTTGTAACTTCCTATGATTTATCTGGAGAAAGAGAAGCCCTTTTGACTCAGCAAAAGAAAAAATCAATAGACTGGTGATGTAGGGAAGAACTAGCTCCTTAGTTACTGTTAACGTGGATCTGATATCAAACGAAGACTCCCTAATTAAAAGACAAATCAAGAAGGGTGTAGCCAATTATCAGCAGCATACTCTTCTGCCACTGTCACATTATTTCCCTGTGTGGGCACAGAGATAACCAGGATTTGTATCACAGTAGTAACATAAAACATTCTATTTGAGATTATGAAGCAAGAAAAATTTTAGTGCAGAAAAAACAGTTTTGATTCTCACATAAATTATTTATCATCACTACAGTTACAAACTCTAATGATGAGCAAAACAAGACCAGTAGAATGTAATCCGGTTTTTCATCATGAACATAAGTCTCCAGAAACACACAAAAACTTCTCTGGAAAACTGAACTTTTCTGGTTCGGCACTAATCTCTTGGTACAACAAGCTTTAAATCTCCCCATCTGAATCTCACATTCAGCTATCCTGAAAGTCATACAAATTGACTGATGTGTAGTCACTTGGCCAGGATTCTATAAACTCAGCATATATTGTTATAGATATTGTAACTTTGTCAAATCGGGCGCATAAAAAATCTTGTTTCATTTCCTTTTTCGTTCATTTAATAGCATTATGCCATTCCACAAGGTTGATGTTGCCAAGAAACAGTGTTATAAAGCACTGGAAAATTGCAGGAAAATTTGATAATACAAATGGAACTTTCTTGAACTAGACCTGCCCTGATGTGTTACAAACAAATTAAACTTTCAACTTTCCTCTTCAACATCAATGTGAAAAAATCAATTTGTACAAAACACACAGAAATCCTATGGTTTATCTATAAGATCTTCTATAAGGGACAATGGGTAGCAATGTTTTACTTTAATTTTGTTTAGTTCTCTGTAGTTTATACAGATATGACGCTCCCCAGTTTTCATTTTTTTCAACCAACATGTCTAGCACATTCAGATGAACTTGAATCAATTGTTCCTCAACCATGCCATACCTGGACTTGGTTATCAACTGATGATCTTCTGTGTCTGTTGTATACTGGTAGTTGTTCTTTCCCAACACTCTTTATTCTGACACTGGAGGTTTTCTGAATATAATGGTGTGTAATTAATCACTAAGTCTTCAATATGTTCCTTTATTTCATTGGTATTTCTGGTTTGTCTGCCATACAGGTATGCATGGGCTGTACTTCCCTTTCTGGCTTCCTAATTGTAATTCTGTACTTGTTCATTAAAACTTCATTTAGCTCTAAATTCATATATATCAATTTTCACAATCAGTCTCAAAAGCACCTATAAAATACCCTTGTGGAGAGAGGAAGCTTGTCCCAAATTTTGTAAAGATTACATCTATATCCTTCAGTCTTGGAGCATCCATAGCGTAACTGATATTATATACCTATATTATATACCTCTCTAATGCAACAAGTAAAATAATGTAAGAAATTTTTTTATAAATTATTGCAACCAGGAAACCTAATACTTGAGTTTGCATGAAAAAAGATACAAAAGTAACATTACGAGTAATAAGAATAATGTTATTTAAAAACAAAGAATACTGTGTAATTTTATGTAAGCTCTGTACTAGTTGTACATAAGCTATAACTTAGAAAAGTATTGTTTTTATTCGTGTTTTTATGTCTTCTCTAGATGACTTGTGTAAGTGTGGAGTCTCTTAAAGTGGAAAAATATATGTATAAAAAGGGACTTCGTATTATTCTTTTACAAGAATTAATCATCTACGAATGACCATGAGATGCTCACTTTTTCATGCACTTAACGCTGACTAGCTTTACCATGGCATATTAAAAAGAAGACTGAAATTATTATTACATCTTTAAGTGAGAAAATTAACTAATCTTTTCATGTAGTAAAAATTGGTAGAATTTTAAACCCTAAATAATCAAGATAGTGTGGGAGTTCTTTCACTAAAGTGCAAGAAAAAGTAGTTAATGTAATAATATTTGATTAGAGACTTCTATTCTCATACCCATGGCAACAAGAACATGCATGTTCCTTGATCTGGCTCATGATAGATTTAAATGTTATTTTTTAATTTTAGCTGTGGGTCAGTGATAACTAAATACTGGGGACCTTTCACAAGAAAGCAAGTAATAAGTTAACAAGAAGGACAAATAAATGTAGGTGCCCTTCATTTTTATGATGTTCCTTCAAAGTGGCACTATACTGCAATAAGAAAAGTATTATGCATTCACCAGGCCATTTCATAATAGTACTGAATAAATCCCAAGAACATAAGGTAACTTAATAAAGGTCTTGTCAGAGTAAATTAAGTTCACTGTCACAGTCAGTTAGGACCTTTACCTGTCATTTACATATTTGGACACCTTTAGATTTGTTGTTGTTGTTGTGGTCTTCAGTCCTGAGACTGGTTTGATGCAGCTCTCCATGTTACTCTGTCCTGTGCAAGCTTCTTCATCTCCCAGTACCTACTGCAACCTACATCCTTCTGAATCCGCTTAGTGTATTCATCTCTTGGTCTCCCTCTACGATTTTTACCCTCCATGCTGCCCTCCAAAGCTAAACTGGTGATCCCTTGATGCCTCAGAACACGTCCTACCAACTGATCCCTCCTTCTAGTCAAGTTGTGCCACAAACACCTCTTCTCCCCAATCCTATTCAATACCTCCCCATTAGTTATGTGATCTACCCATCTAATCTTCAGCATTCTTCTGTAGCACCACATTTTGAAAGCTTCTATTCTCTTTTTGTCCAAACTATTTATCGTCCATGTTTCACTTCCATACACGGCTACACTCCATACAAATACTTTTAGAAACGAGTTCCTGACGTTTAAATCTATACTCAATGTTAACAAATTTCTCTTCTTCAGGAACGCTTTCCTTGCCATTGCCAGTCTACATTTTATATCCTCTCTATTTCGACCATCATCAGTTATTTTGCTCCCCAAATAGCAAAATTCCTTTACTACTTTAAGTGTCTCATTTCCTAATCTAATTCCCTCAGCATCACCCAACTTAATTCGACTACATTCCATTATCCTCGTTTTGCTTTTGTTGATGTTCATCTTATATCCTCCTTTCAAGATGCTGTCCATTCCATTCAACTGCTCTTCCAAGTCCTTTGCTGTCTCTGACGTAATTACAATGTCATTGGCGAACCTCAAAGTTTTTATTTCTTTTCCATGGATTTTAATTTGTTTTGTTTCCTTCGCTGCTTGCTCAATATACAGATTGAATAACATCGGGGAGAGGCTACAACCATGTCTCACCCCCTTCTCAACCACTGCTTCCCTTTTGTGCCCCTCGACTCTTTATAACTGCCATCTGGTTTCTGTACAAATTGTAAATAGCCTTTCGCTCCCTGTATTTTACCCCTGCCACCTTCAGAATTTGAAAGAGAGTATTCCAGTCAAATTGTCATAAGCTTTCTCTAAGTCTACAAATGATAGAAACGTAGGTTTGCCTTTTCTGAATCTAGCTTCTAAGATAAGTCGTAGGGTCAGCATTGCCTCACGTGTTCCAATATTTCTACGGAATCCAAACTGACCTTCTCCAAGGTCGGCTTCTACAAGTTTTTCCATTCGTCTGTAAAGAATTCGCATTAGTATTTTGCAGCCGTAACTTATTAAACTGATAGTTCGGTAATTTTCATATCTGTCAACACCTGCTTTCTTTGGGATTGGAATTATTACATTCTTCTTGAAGTCTGAGGGTATTTTGCCTGTCTCATATATCTTGCTCACCAGATGGTAGAGTTTTGTCAGGACAGGCTCTCCCAAGGCTGTCAGTAGTTCTAATGGAATGTTGTCTACTCCTGGGCCTTGTTTCAACTCAGGTCTGTCAGTGCTCTGTCAAACTCTTCACGCAGTATCATATCTCCCATTTCATCTTCATCTACATCCTCTTCCATTTCCATAATATTGTCCTCAAGTACATCGCCCTTGTATAGACTCTCTATATACTCCTTCCACCTTTCTGCTTTCCCTTCTTTCCTTAGAACTGGGTTTCCATCTGAGCTCTTGATATCCATACAAGTGGTTTTCTTTTCTCCAAAGGTCTTTTTAATTTTCCTGTAGGCAGTATCTATCTTACCCCTAGTGAGATAAGCCTCCACATCCTTACATTTGTCCTCTAGCCATCCCTACTTAGCCATTTTGCACTTCTTGTCGATCTCATTTTTGAGACGTTTGTATACCTTTTTGCCTGCTTCATTTACTGCATTTTTATATTTTCTCCTTTCATCAATTAAATTCAATATTTCTTCTGTTACCCAAGGATTTCTATTAGCCCTCATCTTTTTACCTACTTGATCCTCTGCAGCCTTCACTACTTCATCCCTCAAAGCTACCCATTCTTCTTCTACTGTATTTCTTTCCCCCATTCCTGTAAGTTGTTGCCTTATGCTCTCCCTGAAACTCTGTACAACCTCTGGTTTAGTCAGTTTATCCACGTCCCATCTCCTTAAATTCCCATCTTTTTGCAGTTTCTTCAGTTTTAATCTACAATTCAAACGAATAGATTGTGGTCAGAGTCCACATCTGCCCCTGGAAATGTTTTACAATTTAAAACCTGGTTCCTAAATCTCTGTCTTACTATTATATAATCTATCTGAAACCTGTCAGTATCTCTAGGCTTCTTCCATGTATACAATCTCCTTTTATGATTCTTGAACCAAGTGTTCACTATGATTAACTTGCGCTCTGTGCAAAATTCTACCGGACGGCTTCCTCTTTCATTTCTTAACCCCAATCCATAATCACCTACTACATTTCCTTCTCTCCCTTTTCCCACTACCGAATTCCAATCACTCATGACTATTAAATTTTCGTCTCCCTTCACTATCTGAATAATTTCTTTTATTTCATAATACATTTCTTCAATTTCTTCATCATCTGAAGAGCTAGTTGGCATATAAACTTGTACTACTGTAGTATGTGTGGGCTTCATGTCTATCTTCGCCACAATAATGCGTTCACTACACTGTTTGTAGTAGCTTACCCGAACTCCTATTTTTTTTATTCATTATTAAACCTACTCCTGCATTACACCTATTTGATTATGTATCTATATCCCTGTATTTGCCTGACCGAAAGTCTTGTTCCTCCTTCCACCGAACTTCACTAATTCCCACTATATCTATCCATTTCCGTTTTTAAATTTTCTAACCTACCTGCCTGATTAAGAGATCTGACATCCCACACTCCGATCCGTAGAACGCCAGTTTTATTTCTCCGTAGAACGCCAGTTTTATTTCTCCTGATAACGATGTCCTCTTGAGTAGTCCCTGCCCGGAGATCCGAATGGGGGACTATTTTACCTCCGGAATATTTTACCCAAGAGGACACCATCATCATTTAACCATACAGTAAAGCTGCATGCCCTTGGGAAAAATTACGGCTGTAGTTTCCCCTTGCTTTCAGCAGTTTTACAATTGTTAATAGTACTCTTACCAGATTATCAATTTATTGTCAACTTTTGATTATTATTCTCCTTCATGCACTGAGACGAGATAAGGCCAAACTTGTTGCAATTCAAGTGGCTTTTCTGTGCTCTTGTGGCTGCAATTACTTGACTTGTGGCCATAGGCACCATAGTTGAAACACTTTCTGTTTGGATCAATATGTGTGGTTTTAGTGCTTCTGTTACATGAGTCTTTAGTACCTTTGTCATTGGAGTTTCTGAAATTTTAAATCCTGTAATTTTAACTATTTCTTTTTGGCATCTCCTTCGTAATGCCTCATGTTTTCCTTCAAGTCTTTCACATTCCCAGCACTATAAAGCAGAAGTTTTGGGCCTGTTACTTTTTATCCTGTCTCTCAAGTACTGAAATAAAGGGTGAATACCAACAACAGCACAGCTGGTAACATCAATAAGAGAAAATATTCTTAAAGAGAGACTTCTTACTTCTTCTTTTGTCTAGACAGCAGTTTGTGGACCTCTGCTGCACTTGTGTTTATGCTGAATTCTTCTTGCAAAGCTTTCTTCTGTGCAGCCCTAATATAAGACCTTTCATGCACTGAATAAAAAGCTTAGCAAAACCTTTCTACATTAATTAATTTTTATTTTAAAAATTCGATTTTCTTTCATCACAAGCTCCAGTATTTATGTGGACATCCTTCACTGCCACTAAGTGACTGAAGAGAACCCTAACGTCATGAAACCAGAGAGGAAAACTACATTGATTCTGCGAATGTGATGAGAACTGTGCTTCCCTTTAAATAACTTGTTCCTGCATTGTAGCAATATTATGAGAAGGAAAGTTACTACTCACCATATAGCGGAGATGCTGAGTCGCAGATAGGTACAACAAAAAGACTTTCACACTTAAAACTTCCGGCCAATGGCCTTCATCAATAATACACACACACACACACACACACACACACACACACACACACACACACACACACACACACACATTCATGTAAATACAACTCACACACGACTGCAACCTCAGGCAACTGAAACCACACTGCAAGCAGCAGCACCAGTGCATGATGGGAGTGGTGACTGGGTGGGGATAAGGAGGAGGCTGCGGCAGGGAGGGGGAGGGATAGTACGGTGGGGATGGCGCACAGTGAAGTGCTGCAGATTAGGCAGGGGACAGGGGAGAGGAAGGGGAGGAGAGGTGGGGGAAGGAGCGGAAAAGGAGAGAAATAAATTAAAAAATAAAAAGAAAAGGACTGGGTGTGGTAGTTAATGAGGGGTGGCTTGGGGGCAGTGGGGGTGGATCAAGATTGGATGGAGGAGTGAACTGAGTTAAGCTTGGTCTTGTCTTGGTCTTAGGTTGAGTCTGATTGATAGGGTTGGTAGC
This sequence comes from Schistocerca americana, assembly GCF_021461395.2. Taxonomy (NCBI): domain Eukaryota; kingdom Metazoa; phylum Arthropoda; class Insecta; order Orthoptera; family Acrididae; genus Schistocerca; species Schistocerca americana. The sequence continues at coordinate 852,666,418 of NC_060120.1, forward strand.
GAAAAAGTGTTTCCACTGTAGCAACTAGGAGAAGGAGAGAAGGTCTTTTAACAAGTCCTGTATGATTGAATTTGGGAGTGGGCAAAAGGCGAGGCCTTTGGAAAGGGCTGACATTTCTGTGAGGCAAGGCTTCTGGAGGAAAGGTTCATGACTGTGTTGCAGGTCTGTTTACGTTCTGGATTCTATGTGGTGGTGGGAGTGAGTTTTGGAGGGTGGGGTAAGTGTAGTAGGTCTGTGAAACAGGGTTTGTCAGCTATGAGGGGGTGCTGGGGAGGATTGGAGGTTGTTGTAGAGGTGGCGACCAATGGTACTCCAAGGCGGGAGAAGGAAGTGAGCAGGATGGAAAGCTTTTTGAAGTGGTGGAATTCATGTTGCTCAAGATCCTGCAGGGCAAGAGTTTCAATTTGTGTTATGGGTTTGAGGAATTTGGGATGAACATGCTGCCAAACATGATATCCTTGATTTCAAGGGCTGCTTCACAGCTTGTGCCGTATGGATCCTTCCCACCAACACGTGCTTTTCTGAATTGCACAGGTGGGAACTTTCCCTGCAATAAATCCTACAATCCCATAACCCTCCTGGCCTTAACCTTCGTTAGTCGTTGTCCTCACCCATCCAGCCCCTTCCCTGCTCCCATTCCAGCACTATACAGCTGTCATTCCACCACCAAACACAGTCTTTTTATTTTTTAATTTATTTCTCTCCTTTTCTGCTATTTCCCTCCGCCCCCCCCCCCCCTCCCCACCACTCCCCTGCCCTCTGCCTAACCTGCAGCAATTCACTGCCATCCCCACCACACTATCCCTCTCCATCCCCACCCCAGCCTCCACCTTACTCCCTTCCAGATGCCACTCCCATCAAGCACTGGTGCTGCTGCTCCCAGTGAGGTTTCAGTTGCCTGAGACTGCAGTCGCGTGTGTGAGGTGCATGTGCTGGTGTGTGTGTGTTTATTGTTGACAAAGGCATTGGCTGAAAGATTTAAGTGTGAAAGTCTTTTTGTTGTGCCCATCTACAACTCAGCATCTCCGCTATATGGTGAATAGCAACTGTCCTCAGATAATATTGTTACATTCCATCCTGGATTTTCCATTGTTCCGGAATTGGATTTTTTTGTCTTTTCCAACAAACTCAATCTTTATCAGTACTCATTTGGACTGGATCATCATCTTCATCATGAACATGATCACTCTCTTTACATTCTACGGTGTCTTTAGTTCTCAATAAGTTTTTCTGTGTTCTACAATTAATAACAAAATTCAGATGCCATTTCATTTTTCGTCCTACTACCTTTACAATACAAAATACATTGCAAATTTCTGTGAACTTAATTTCTGTAAATGACTCTTCAATGAATGATTTCTTAGCTTAAAGTTCCCCAGCTTTTAATTACAACTAAAACCAGAATATTCTCTTTAGCATTCTGTCATCTGTAAATGTTTTGAAAATTAAATTATCTAAAGATTTAAGGGCTTTTAGTAGTACAGAGGCTATATTTCTATTAACTTTTCAATTTCCTCTGATACTTCCATCTGCAGATACATTTTATTGTTTCACTTTTCGGTATGTTTCAAAAACCCCAAATGAATATGTTATAATGACCAAAATTACTGCATAGGTAAACCTGTGATTGCGAGTTCCAACTCAGTGTTCCAAGTTTAATTTGTTTAGTCTAATTTGTTTCATCATTATGAGTTGGGAGAAGTCAGCAAGTTTCATGCTGATATGGTGCACTACCAACTGCTGTGGAACGAACATTGTAAGAAAACTGTAAATTGTTTTGTTTGCTGTCAGCACTGGGCATGCATAAATGCTGACACATTTTAGGAGAACTTCATCACAATTTGCAATGAGAAAGTGAATGTTATATCAAAATCTGTGTTTCATCATCATGGAGATTTTGCCACGAATATCTTCCAACATGATATTATATCAAGAAAATAATACATAGTGCAATGACTTTATGCCTAATGAGTTGTATATGTGGGGAAAAAAGGATATTACTTTCATGCCAAATGGGAATTTTTTGTAACAGAAAAAGTGGCACATGCATTTGTTTATTGCATCAAGCTACTATTGCATTTGTGAAATATCTGTGCACCCAAGTGTCAAACCGAGTTTCAATCATACAATGAACTGAGAAAAGAAAAAAAATTAAGGAACTTAGTATCCGTTAAGTTTTCAGCAAAATCTGTTCACAAAACCAGCTGACAAATGTGTTGTTGCCACTCTTGCTTCTTACTGTGTCTTGAATGTATTGCCAAAAGGAGGAAATACTTTAATGAGGGTGAATTCGGAGATAAAAATTTCAAGGTGCTGCTGAAGAGTTGTTTCAGAATGTCAAAAACAAGTCTGAAATCATGGATGCCAATGAATCCCTTCAACTTTCATCAAGGACAATCACAAGAAGAGTTGAAAACAATGTCCAATGATGTTTTTTCTTTATTGAAAATTTACTTGGATGAGTGTTGTTATTTTGCAATGTAATTAGATAAGTCCTATGATGCAACAGGCACTGCTCAGTTGCCAGCTTTTGTAAGGATGATTTTTTATAATTTTATTGTCAAGGAAGAACCTTTGAAAGTAAATTCTTTGGAAAGCCATACAAGAGGAGAAGATACTTTTTTTTACTGTGAAGCAGCTCATCTTATCTGAGAAAATAACTATCTACAAGTTTGTTTGCCAAAGAGATGAAAGTTTCAGCAGTTTATAACATACCACTATATTTTACACCAACAGTCTCTGTGGGTAAAGTTTCTTCTCCACAATCTTTTACTGGCTATCAAACTGTTTTTGCAAGGACTAGAAGAGAATAGTCTGTTAGCTTATACTGCAGATCCTTTCCAGCTTATAAATTTTGCGTCTTATCTGAAAACCTTAATGGTTAAATTTGAAATTTCAAGCTAATGCAAATGTATTGCTGATATGATATTTGAAGCAAATTCTTTGAGAAATACCCTATATTAGTTAATGTTGCACTTACAATAAAGGCTTTCTTTACTTCTAGTTACCTTTGTGAATCATTAGTTTCATAGATGAATTTATTAAAAATAAGTGCAGAACAAAGCTGACAGGTGAATGCCTGAATTCCTGTAATTGACTGTGTAACAAGTTATATACCAAATACCAAGGACAATGTTAACAGAACATCTATGAGGTTTCACATTAGCGCTGCCTTAAATGATGTAAGATAGTTCTTATGCTACGAACATAAGAATATATTTGTAAAATATTGTGAAATAAAATTCTCATGTTTAATACAAATAGTGAAGATATGAAACGTTTATGGTTAAATGGTTGTTTAACAGTATCATAAAATTACAAATGTAGCAATTATTGTACTTTTATAAGAAATTGAGCACTTTGATACATTGATATGGAATAGTAGATTGCAATGCCTTTGTGGCTACCTACCCTTGGACTAAATTGTACTGTTATATTGGATGAAATAAATTTGTAAAGCATTATAAATCACTTAAAGTAATACAAAATATTTAAAAGCATCAAATTTAGTACATAATACAACTTTGGTAGTTCTTGTAATACAATCAGAATAAAGTTATAGGGAAACCCAGTGTGTTAGTAAGACAGTAATTTTACTTACTGGACAATCCTGATAACAGTACAGGCTACTATTAAGGAATCAAGCATTAGAGGCCACCTGATTTCAAACATACAGTCATAAAATTCTCCTCAAAGCTGTAGAAAGTCAACATTTACTTTGTGTCTATTTTTACTCAACATAGTAATCAGTTTCATGAGACTTTAATGGGTTATGATTGCAGTACCTATATTCCAGCCAAATGCGCTAACTTTTAAGCAAACACACAAATCCTACAACATGCTAGTTTCTGGTTTTCATTTTACGTCCTTTATTTTGAGCTAATCTTAATTTGAGCCCATTTTGTGTTATAGACAAAATCTTTTCTTTTCTATCCCTATTAACAAAGATGTAAGGCACTTTTCAATGGTTATTATTTGCTATATCAGGAATTAAACTTACTGGTCTCTTGGAGGGGACTGAATATGCACTATAATGTCATGTATATCATATTACCTACAATGACAATCATACAAGGGATATCCATAATAAGCTGGATACTTGGTGATTTGCCCCCCCCCCCCCTCCCTCCCTCCCCGGCACCTGCCCACCTCGTCCCTAGAAGAAGACAGGGACTGTTGCCCTTCTTGAATTTCTACTGGTAGACCCATATGTCTCAGAGTGTATTTAAAAAACATACAAGCCACTTTGACTATATTGTCTTTTTAACAGTATTAATGTTCACTCAAGACTTATAAACGCAAAGTAGAAAAAAAGAATATGAAATTCATAGTACCATATTTAATACACTATAAGATGCCCTTTTTTCTTTGAAAAATTGCCTCCAAAATCCAGATTCATCTCATGCTTGAAATTAATATAAGAATGTACAGTGTTTGATTTAAAATTCCCACCAGTTTTAAAAATGGCCATATATTCAATGCTGCGGAAACCTATCTCTATCTGGCAACACTGGTTCAACTGGAGCAGCAGTGCACCGATGCAACGAAAATGAGTTGCGAGGATTCACAAGCTTGCTGATGATGTCTCCCTTCTGCCCAACTGTCACAAGCCTATGATGCATCATTGCATTCGACAGTGCCAGTGAACTTGAATTGAAAGTTAGCTATGTTATTTGTAACAGTGCAATATTTCTGTTAGTAGCTAGCTTCCTAACAGAAAAAAATAAAAGGTGTTCATATGATGCGGGCTATAAATTGAAACTAATAGCATATACAGAAGAACATGGAAACAGAGAACAGAGCACAGAGCAGCATTTCGGCCCCTTGGAAAAAAATGAGGAAGAATAATTGAGCAAATAGAAGATTGAATACAAAATGCCCAAAACAGAAGATGATGTATTGAAATGGATTCAAGGACACCATCAAAATTGCACTGCAATTAATACAAAAAGATTCAAACACACACTCATAAGCTACACTACAGTGTAACTTGACAGACTTTTAAGGATGGAGTTGGTTGGTACACAAGGTTTATGAAGTGCCATGACTTAGCATATGAACCAAAACCCAAATATCTCAGAAAGTGCCACAAGGGTATGACGAGAAAATATTATCTTTCCATTGCTTTATTATTCAACACTGAAAGAAAACCAGTATGGAGCTAAGCCAAATAGCAAATGTGAAGGGAAGCCCTGACATTTGATGTGACGATTAACAAAACTGTTGTCATGAAACCTGCTAAAACTGTAACTAGAAAAATGGTGAACATGAAAAAATGCACTACACTTTTGTCCTTTCATGTTGTGCCAAGCATACTAAACTTATTGGATTGATCATTTACAAGTGCAAAACAATGCCAAACCCTTCTGAAATACCGCCAGATGTTGTTGTTCACATACACGACATGGGTTGGATGTGTGAGGCTGGTATGAAATTATGGATTAAGGAGGTTGGGAGAGAAGGAAAGGTACTTTACTGAAGAAGAGTTCTCTTCTTGTGGTAGATCAGCTTAGTAGTCATTCAAAAAATCCTGTGAAAGAAGAACTGGGCCAGGGAAATACAGAGCTTACCGTTATTCTGGGGGGGGGACTTACTTCACAATTGCAACCTCTTGGAGTCTCGATAAATAAACCATTTAAAGTGAATATGAGAGAGGAATGGAACAGCTGGATGATGAATGAAACCAAACATGAATGGAGCTCCCCTGCAATCAAACAAATATGTCAGTGGATAAAACGGCCATGGTCTAGAGTGAGAGAAGACATTACTGTTAAATCTTTCAAGAAGTGCAACATAAGTAATGCCCTCGATGGCAGTGAAGACCGTCTTACATATGAAGAGGACAACAAAGAGGAACAAGAAGAAAATTCAGATGATGATTTTCAGGGATTTTAAAGATCAGTTCAGTTTTATAAGCTAAGAATTTTTTTAGTCTGGCTTTGCAATCTAAAAATAAAAATGGTAAAAAAGTTACTTAAAAAAATTGGGAAGTGTATATAAGAAGCTCAATACACATAAAAATAAACCACTGCAATCAATATTTCAGTACTTACGTCTTACTATGTGTGGAACAACTATTCCTTTCAATGTAGTATTCAGTTGTTCCCTCTTTGCATCATTATCTTTCAGATTACCAAAGACTTTTTTCTTTATATTTTGGATGTCAATATATGAAATTTTCAAATAATTTAAGAATCGCAAGGTTCTCTTTATTGATGTTTTACAAAGCGGGCAGCTTTTGAGACCTATTTCAACGTTTTGCTGTTTCAACCACTCATCCAATGCCTTAGACTCGATAGTATGTTTGCAATCCTCCAGATACACAAATCTGAAATCACAAAATATTACTGGTGCTTTTTAAAAAAGATTTTCAAAAAGAATTTAGTAAAAAAAATCTCAACTAATATAGTGACATGAATGATAGCTTCTAACAATGTAGCCTGTATCTAATCTACAATGTTAAACTAGTGTTAAAGCACTCTTGCAAAAATTCTATTATGTTTTAATACTATGGATATTTGTCATTCACGGCCAACTTGGGATAACTACAATGGCACTTTTCTAATTATCAGAAACTATTTCTTTGGGATGGGAAACACAGAGGTATTAAAATTTACATGGCAGTACCCACATCAGTCATCACTGCAAATCTTTTAGGGATTTGGTCTAGACATAAAACTTGTAAATGTCATTGGAATGATCATTAAGAATACCAGATCAAAAGTTAGATTTTGAGGTGATATGTCTGAACAATTCAAAATCTGAACCAGCCTCTGACAGGAGATGGACAGGCCGTAGCTGCACTTTGGAGAAAGTAATGTGAAACTTGAGTAGTAAGAAATGCCAACCAAATACCAAGATTGGAAGAAATACCAAACTTAATTGTATAGGATTTGGAGATAACCCTGCACTACTGACAAATAATGTGGAGGAGGCTAAACTTCACATTGTAATACTTGAAACAATAACACATAAATGATGCCAGCCTTCAAAGTTGAAACATCATCTGCTCAACTGAACATTAACAAAGAAATTAAGACTCTTAACACGTTGAAATACTTTGGTGAAATCAAAACCTGGAGCTTGAACAAGAGGGGCTCAACAGAGAGTTGAACAACTAAATTGTAAAAGCACAAAAAAGCATCTGGCCAACCTACAAGAAAAAATCTCTGTCACTGAACACCATATTCAAAAATGACTACTCCATTATAAAGCCTGAAGCAATGTATGCAAGCGAAACACTATTCAAGTTAAACACTAAATCAACAGCAAATAAACTACAGATGGGAGACAAGAATCATCAGAAATGCCATCCACAAAAAAACACCAAATAGATGGGCGATGAAGATTGCTACATAACAAAGTGATGTATCGGGAAAGTGAGACAGTAACAGATACCATGCAAAAAGGAAAGGATACCACTTTCTTCCATACATAAAGATTACCAGAAACCAGGCTAGCAAAACAACTATTCAACTTCTTGTGAAAAAATGAAATTACAAATAATTGGTTCAAAGAGGAAAAAAGATGGTTTAGAAGAGTTGAATATAACAATGCAACCAACTGTAAACTGGGAAGGCAAGATGATTATAAAGTAAGGACAGAGAATGATGAGGTTTAGGGAGCAGAGATGAAGCAGAAAAGCCAAATCTCTAATATTAATATTTAAGTGTATATGGACTTATTCAAGTGCTCCAACATGGTTGTAAACTACATATAAAATGAATCTTCAGCTGCAAATTTACTGTAACATTTTCTACTGTTTAGTTAGTCAAGTAAAAAGAATGTTTTTGATAGGGAAATAGATTCTCATGTACACAATAGGCTGCCTGTGTGTCATAAAACAAAGGAATACAACAGAGTGCTAGCCCGTGGCTCTGACATGTGCATCAAGTCATTTTCCCCCAAGGATTATTGTCTGTGCCACCAACTGAGTGAACTTTCTAGGCACATGTCCCTTCACCTCATTACAGTTAGAAAAATATTTCCCACAGTTGTGACTAGTGCTTCCTTATGGTGGTTTCCAAAAACAAAATGCCATGTACAACAAACAGTGCTAATTTGCATTTTTTCATTCAGTTTGGTTCCTGGTTTCCTAAAAATGAATAAATGCACTGAGATGGCACCTGATATATTTTGTCCACCACTTTCACTGCATTCATTTGGTAGTGTGAGTGTGTGTGTATGTGTGTGTGTGTGTGTGTGTGTGTGTGTGTGTATGGGGGGGGGGGGGGGGGGGGGAGGCTGTTTTTCAATGGTCATCAATCATCTTCATTTCCACAGTTTCCTACATCTACATCTACATTTATACTCCGCAAGCCACCCAACAGTGTGTGGCGGAGGGCACTTTACGTGCCACTGTCATTACCTCCCTTTTCGGTTCCAGTTGCGTATGGTTCGCGGGGAAGAACAACTGTCTGAAAGCCTCCGTGCGCGCTCGAATCTCTCTAATTTTACATTCGTGATCACCTCAGGAGGTATAAGTAGGGGGAAGCAATATATTCGATACCTCATCCAGAAACGCACCCTCTCGAAACTGGCGAGCAAGCTACACCGCGACGCAGAGCGCCTCTCTTGCAGAGTCTGCCACTTGAGTTTGCTAAGCATCTCTGTAACGCTATCACGGTTACCAAATAACCCTGTGAAGAAACGTGCCGCTCTTCTTTGGATCTTCTCTATCTCCTCCGTCAACCCGATCTGGTACGGATCCCACACTGATGAGCAATACTCAAGTACAGGTCGAATGAGTGTTTTGTAAGCCACCTCCTTTGTTGATGGACTACATTTTCTAAACTCTCCCAATGAATCTCAACCTGGTAACCGCCTTACCAACAATTAATTTTATATGATCATTCCACTTCAAATCGTTCCACACACATAGTCCCAGATATTTTACAGAAGTAACTGCTACCAGTGTTTGTTCCGCTATCATATAATCTATCTGTCCAATCATCACCTTAACAGCCCTTTGCATTAATTTAATCGCAAACTTCTCACACCCGTCTCCTAGGTGGTCTTCCATGTTTCCTTCACTCAGCTCATGTCCATTCTGTCGTGGTGCATCCGCTTATGCCACCACCATAGCTGCAGAGTTCATATTTTGCACCTCCAGTGAGAGACCACAATGTGTGTGCCTGTTTTGCTTGGTGCCAGCAGTGGCAACAGCTGGGTGGACCCAGCAGCCTGCTGCCAGTGTGGTCCAACTCTCTCTTGCATCATCCGCGTGCTTTGAAGGTTCAACTTGGTGATTACGGCTGTTCTGTAATTTTGCTGTAATGAACTGGCCACTTACTGGACTTGGGCTGGACTGTTATTTCTGTGTTTAACGTCCACATGCATGTGTAACTCTGATACTAAGTAACAGTAGCTGTATTTTCCAGTGTACTTATTTGTTGTAATAGAAACTGTACATACTATAGTTTTTGGCCATGGAGTTTTTCTTCATATCTGCAAGTACAATGAATGCAATGTTGGTTCATTTGTTACAACAGCAGCAGATTGAACAGCAACGAGAGCAGTTTAGGGTTGCTTCACAAGTTGGTTATGAGATTGCAGGTTATCTTAGTTGAGGAGGTCCTGGCTATTGCTTAGGCATTTGAAGTGTCACAGGCTATGACTGAACAGCTTGAAGACATACTGGATGTAGTGGAATTGTGTTCAGTACCACAACAATGGTGTAGTTCACAGACTACCACGTCATTTTCTTCAGATCCACACCATTCGCAATTGGCCTGACTATGGCTCTTCCCAGTATCATTTCTGAACACATGCCCATAGTCAAAGTCTTCCCAGTGTGAGGCCTGCCATAAACATGCATATTTGGCAGCCATCTGTCATGGCTGCTCGCTTGAACAGTTTTCAGATGTGTAGTTCCTGGAAGTTCACAGTGTCACACCCGTGCATAGCCAAGAGTTCAGTGTTCCCAGTAAGATTAATCCTACTTTGCTCATTCAGCAACAGCCATTCCATTTCCAGGTCAATACCACGGCCTCTGGTGTTTGGTTGTTGTGATTAGCGAATTCCTGCTCAAAGCCAGTTCCTGATTGATAATGAGTGTCAGCATATTACATGGGTGGTCATGTTTTTGGCTGTCAACAGGGAGATGTCTGAAAACTGTTTGGTCAGTTTCTGGGTTTTCAATTGAGGATGTTGTGCATCTCGTTTCCAACTTCATACTGTTACAAGGGTTGGACAACCTATGTCACAAGTCTGGCTCTCTGTTTTTGCTGGGATTGGGTGCTGCAATAAAACTATGGGGCCCATACCACCCTTACACCAAATGTCAGTCCCAAATTTAGTTGTGATATGCCTATTCCATTTGCTCTGCAGCTGTCAAGGAAATACGGAACAGACTACAAGACCTGGGCCTCACTGAATCCATTACTCCTAGCCAGCGGGCTATGCTGCCGGTTGTTATTCAAAAGCCTCAAGGGGGCCTTTGTGCAGGAATTTTAAGTCCACCATTAATAACCAATCAGTAGTAGATTGCTATCCTATTTCCCACCCTGAAGAAATACTCGCTAAACTGGTGGATACGCAGTTTTTTTGTACAATTGAATTGGCGGAGGCATACCTGTAGATTCAGCTGGATTCCACCTCTTCGCATATTATGGTTAACACTCCCTTCAGTTTGTATCATTATATAAGCCCACCATTCATCATTGCGAGTGCTCCCACTGTTTTCCAGAGACTTTTTAGAAAAGTTTACACAAGACGTTCCACTTTGTGCAAACTATCTTGATGACATTATCCAATTGTTTTTGTGCGAAGTCAGTTATTATTCATAATTTCTCCCTAATACAGCAGATATCAGTCATTCATTGAACAAGTTGCATAAAAAAGGTGTTCTTTTTGTTCAGTCAGCGATTGTGAGAGAGTATTACTAAAGACATTGCCATGCCTCGGCACCTTTACACTGGGTAAACCACTTGTCCTTACCACAGATACTCCCCAATATGGAGCTGTGGTGGTTTTGGCTCACAGAAGCACTGACAGCTCAGAACAGCCTATCGCATATGCTTCCAAATTGCTGACAGCCACTCAACGCAATCATACTCTGATATAAAAGGAAACTTTAGCCATCATGTATGCAGTCTGTCAGTTCAATGTTTTCCTGTGTGGCAACATATTCCATCTCATCACTGACAATATGCTACTTGTGGCACTACATAAAAAGTAAAATCGTACAGCATGAGTGGCTAGGAGGCCCCGAAGGGCAAGTTCAGCTTTCTAATTGGAAAACTTATTCCTATCCTTCATGCCAGCAGACACCTTTCCATCATGATGTATGGGAAGCATATCTGTGCAGGTGACTGTAGTGTGTGTGTGTGTGTGTGTGTGTGTGTGTGTGTGTGCGCGTGGAGTGGAGTGTCATGTTCTCTTTGGAGATGATGATAGAAGGGAGAGGGTGAAACTCAATGATGACAGTTAGCCTGCCCGTGCTGAACAGCACCAAGGGGCCACTGAGCTTAATGTTCCCCTCTGATGGATGGATCACCATCAACAGTGTCACATGCCCTCGTGACACACAGTGAGAGGTTTGGAATTTAATCAAAGACATTGGTGCAAAGACAAGTGATGGGGGACTTTAAGCCACCAACCCTCCTGTCTCCTCTGCCTTAAAGGCAAAAGGAAAATTGTCAACAGCACATGGCTAACCTGGACAGTCACCCATCCAAGTACTAGCCATGCTCGACAATGCTTAATTTTAGTGATATGACGGGGGCCAGTGTTTCATATTTGGCACATGTGGCACTATTTTGTCCACTGTTTGTGGCTACCTGACAGGACCATGCAATGACTGCAATGTTTGGCTTTGTTTTTGAGTACGTATCACTATGAAATTCCTCACAGATCCACAACACAGCATGTTAGTGTGGATGCATTGTTGCACCAGCCTATGAGATCCCATCCTGCCTTTGAGATATCTGAAGTTGTCCATTTTCAGATTGAGGCTCAATTGCAGCATGTGGTGGACAGACTTCCAGTGATGGCCTATTGTGTAGCACAAGACACCTGGCAAGACTCTATGGCCTGACAGGTGGTTGATTTTGAGTGCAATGGTTGACCAAAGTGCTTGAACACCAAGGAGCCTGTTCCATTCTCCATGTATTTCTCCTCTGCCATTGGCTGTCAGTAGTTGTTGGCACTCTCCTCCTTATCACCAACACAGGTGTCCCCCAGATTATCATCCAGTCCTGTGGGCTTGTATCTTTACTCTTTTACACCAAGGCCATTAGGGGATGACCTGCCATCACACGGCATTTTGTTTACTGATCTAGCATCCATTAAGACGATCATCTGTGAATGAAAACAGTGCACAGAACAGTAAGTGCCACCACCATGAACTTCCACTCCACAGTCCATACTGAGTCAGCCTTGGAACCATGTTCACAATGATATTGTGAGCCCCTTGCATCATTCTATAAAGTTGGTGGTGGTTGACACATACTACAATACCCATATGTGCTGTGCATACCCTCTACCAACACAGAAGATACCGTATGGAGTCTCAGGTCTTTGTGATTGAGAGTTGTCTTTTAGATTAGATTAGATTTGATTTACTTTCATTCCAATTGATCCGTAGTGAGGAGGTCCTCCAGGATGTGGACCATGTCAGAAAAACAACAATACACGACAAATATTTACAACTAAAACAAGTAAGCTAATGTACCATTCCACAGGTCCCAAGTGGAATGATCGTCATTTTTAATGAACACTAAGAGTCATTTTACAAATACTAATGCACTGAATTTAAAATAAAAAAGTTTTTTATTTATTTATAAGGTAATAAACATGTAATACAACTACTGTGATACTTATTTACAATGAACACATTACTGCACTGAAATGGTGCAGAAGTTAGATTATACTTACACACACACACAAATTTTGAATGAACACATTACTGCACTGAAATTGTGCAGAAGTTATGTTGTACTTATATACAAATCAGTTGGTTTTACTAAGAAACTCATCAATGGAGTAGAAGGAGTTGGCCACCAATAAATCCTTTAGGCTTCTCTTAAACTGAATTTCACTGGTTGTTAAGCTTTTTATGGCTGCTGGCAAGTTATTGAAAATATGTGTTCCTGAATAATGCACACCTTTTTGTACAAGACTAAGTGACTTTAAATCCTTGTGAAGATTATTCTTATTTCTAGTATTGATTCCATGAATTGAGCTGTTGGTTTGAAAAAGTGATATATTTTTAATGACAAATTTCATTAAGGAATAAATATATTGGGAAGCAGTAGTTAGTATCCCTAGTTCCCTAAACAGGCTTCTGCAGGATGTTCTTGAGTTCACACCACATATAACTCTTACTGCACGTTTTTGTGCCCGGAAAACTTTAGCTTGGCTTGATGAATTACCCCAAAAAATAATCCCATATGACATTATGGAATGAAAGTAAGCATAGTATGCCAGCTTTTTCATTTTTATATCGCCTATGTCTGACAAAATTCGCATTGCAAACAGAGATTTGTTAAGACGCTTCAGCAGTTCTGTGGTGTGCTCCTCCCAGTTGAATTTATTATCAAGCTGTAATCTCAAGAATTTAACACTGTCCACTTCTTCTATCTTCTTGTCATCATATGTTAGACATATACTCTTGGGACACCCCTTACAAGTTCTGAACTGCATGTAGTGTGTTTTTTCAAAGTTTAGCAACAAAGAATTGGCTAGGAACCAGTGATTAATGTCCACAAATATTTTATTGGCTGATCTTTCTAAGACTACACTTGATTTGCTATTTATTGCAATGTTTGTATCATCGGCAAACAAAACAAACTTGGCATCTGGTAATGCCTGGACGATCATCCCCTGTAGTGGCCTGCAGTTCACATCCCCAGTGTTCTGAGACTTCCAGCCTCAAAATGTATTGCCCACCTCACATCTGCGCTGTATCACCCATGGTTGAGTGGCAAGGTAGTGTATACGGTGTACATTTCTAAGACACAGTTACAAATGTGCTTGTCAGACTATGCATTGCTTTTGTTTTTTAACACCTGCAGGAACACACCATTGCACGGCTGAAGCCTGGCAGAGTCCCCCCATGGCTGACAGCCCCAGATTCTGTTGCACCTATCTAGCCCTACACCACAGCCCGAAATAAGCTTGCAACTTTGTGATATGCCCCAGTCAACACTGTCTGAGTGCATACTTTCAGTTGGCAGTCTGGATGGGCACCAGCGATCGTTTGAATGATTTACAACTTTCGAATGTTTACTGTAAACACCACAGACCAGACCCATCAGGACCAGCTGCATCCTTGATGAGTTATCAACCAGTTGCGACTGGTACCACAGCAGGTGCTGGTGAGGAGGAGTTTGTATGCTAGTGTCACCCCACACCCAGGGCCAGATACCACAGGGGCACATCCAATACATGTGCTGTTGGGCACTGGCAAAATTGACATGTGCCTGCCAGTCACGTCAAGCCCTCAGTTGATGTCTGACAGCAATTGTCTGGATGTCATCATCCCACAGGATCACGCTGTGGCCCTTCCCCAATTACCGCCGTCCCGCCCTCGCCACTGACAGTACAGTTCTAGGCCAACAACATGTGTGGGGTCTTTTATACGCCTGGTTCCCTATATACTGCAGGCCACTTCTGGCCATATGCTGTGCCAGGCTGGAGAAAGTTGATGTGAGTCCCCACAGTGGCTATGCCTCTTTGGATGCTTACAATCCAATGTCCAATGGAGGTGAACATTGTCAATATGCAGCTGCTGCTGCTGTCCCAATGTCTCCTGTGTGGACCTAGTGGTCTCTTCAGCTGTGCCAGTCTGTATGCAGCATTAGTCCTGCCTGTTTGGTCTCCTGTCTTTTCCCACTGACACCTGCAGCACAGATCACAGAAGGGGAGGAGAGAGATGGTGGTACATCCACTTATATCGCCACCACAGCTGCAGAGTTTGTATTTGGCACTGCTGGCAAGAGATGAAAATGGGAGTGCCTTCTTCAATTGCTGCCAGCACCGCTGCATGTTGAGTAGATGCAGCTGCACACCAGCAGTGTGGCCCTGCTCTCTCATGTTGTTCATGTTCCATAAAGGTTCAACTTGCCGATTAGGACTACTGCATGATTTTACTACAATGAATTTTACTGGTTACCCAATTGGGCACGGATTGTTCTTCCTCTGTTTAATGTCCTGTTAAGTCACTGTGATTGTATTACCCTGTGCACTTGGCTGTTGTAATAAGAACTGCAGATACCACACATTCATAGATAATTTTTGGCCATCGGTTATCACCCACTCCTCACTTCACCCATCACTCACTTCTGACATTTTGCACTATGGAAATGCAACAACTTCTTTGAAAGTCTTCTGATGCACCTTTACCCACTACCATGTTTGTCATCTTTTTTGAGTGTTATTCATGTCGTTTCCTGAACATGTAAATGGAGTTGTCTTTGTCTCCTGCCATCACAACCTGGTCTTCGCTGAAGAGGCGAGTATGCAATATTTCTTGTCCTACACAGATTTCCATTCCACCACATTTCTTCTTCCAATTTTGTAAAACTTCTTGAAGTCAATACTAATGACCACCCTTGCCTTAGACCCACATTTATGGAGAATTCTAGGGATATTTTGTTACCTACCTTAACCATACAGTTGCAACTCTCACACAAGCTCTTATTGACTGAATATACTACCGACACCAAAATTCTGCATTGCTACCCAAAATTCACTTAGTGCCCCTGTATCATATGCCTTCTGCTGATCGATAAATTTTAAGTGAACCATCATTACCCTTTCTAGCCTCATTTTGATGGGGTGTTTAATGAGTGAATATGCCATCTGTACATCAGTGTCCCACTCTAAACCCATTTTGCTTCTGCAATTCTGTTATTTGTGCTTCTATTAATAATGCTAATTCCTCTATAATTTGCAAAATCACATTGGTTTTCTTTTTTAAATATGGATGAAGCAATCGCCTTTTTCCATTCATTTGGCAGTTTCTCAACTTTTAAACATCTACTAAATATTACTGAAACTGCTGAGGAGACTACCTTTAAGGTCTACCACAGGTTCATTTCCAAGATTGTAGCTTTCCTACCTTTCATTTGTTGAGAGAGCTTTACTTACATCTGCTGAGTCTACAAGTGTGTTTGCTCCGTTTTATGATGAGTTAACATGATGGTTTTCATAACCGGCTGTGAATTCTGCCCTACTTTTGATTAGAAGATTTTGTAATAGGTTGTCCACTCCTCAGTAGAGATACGACTCATTCCTCCAATGTCTTTATGTCGTGTTCACATTCCTCTGATTAACTTTGATGCTTTATCAACTTTTGTGTTTCCTGCTTCTAGGTTGATATCTTGGCATCTCTCTCCCTAGTACTCACTTTTACCCTTGGATTTATTTATATCAGCATAAATACTGTAGTGTAACACAGTATATAAATGAAACAAATTTTAAGACAATTTTATGGAAATGGAGAAGGAAACGGGAGAGGTGATTCTGTGAGGACAATTTGACAGTAATTGTAGCATCTGTGTTGAAACAGGGGAATCAGACATGGTTGCAGCCTAACCACCAATGTTATTCCATCTTTACCTTGGACAAGTAGTAAAAAAAACCAAGGGCAATTTTGGAAAGAGAAATAAGATTCAGGGAGAAGGAATAAAAACTTTGCGATTTGCTGATGACACTGTCACTCTATCAGAAATGGCAAACGACTTGTTTAGTTG
The DNA here is from genome assembly GCF_021461395.2 of Schistocerca americana. Taxonomy (NCBI): domain Eukaryota; kingdom Metazoa; phylum Arthropoda; class Insecta; order Orthoptera; family Acrididae; genus Schistocerca; species Schistocerca americana. The sequence goes on from NC_060120.1 coordinate 852,683,115, forward strand.
AATAGAATAGGTAAAGTTTTGAACACAAATCAGTGTAACTGAATTAAATAGGGGGATGATGAGAGAATTAAACTAGGAAATGAGACAGTATCAGTAGTAGATGAGTTCTGCTATTCGAGCACCAAAATAACTGATGATGGTCGAAGTAGAGAGGATATTAGATGCAGTATGGCAATAGCAAGTGAAGTATTTTTTAAAATGAAAAATTTGCTGACATCAAATATAAATTAAACTTTGGAAAGTTTCTCCTGGAAGTGTCTGTCTGGAATGCAGCATTGTATGGAAGTGCAATGAGGAGAATAAGCACTACTGACAAGAGTATAATAGAAGCTTCAGCAATATGGTGTAACAGAAAAATTCTGAAGATTAAATGGATAAATTAAGTAACTAATGAAAAGATATAGAATCAAATTGGAGAAAAAATAGATTTATGGCACAACTTGAATAAAAGAACGGTTAGTGTGAAAGGACACATCTGGGGCATTAAGAATCATTAATTTGGTAATGGAGGACAAACTTGGGGGGGGGGGGGGGGGGGTTGCAAAAATTTAAAAAGAAAGACAAAAGTTGAGTACAGTAAGCAGGTCATGATGAATGTAGGTCACAGTAGTTATGCACAGATGAGCAGACTTCAACAGAGTTGACTAGCAAAGAGAACTCTGAAGATGGCTGAACGTTATACGGCCGAAATATTAGAAGAAGAAGGAGATTTCTTGCGGCTGCACACCCGAAACTTAATGGAACTGCGTAAAACTAGTCTTTAGACTGAAGATCATAAGGACAACATACCAGACCTAGTCTTAGGATGGACCCCACCTCCAGTCACACATCAATCATGAACCCTGTGTCACGTGTGGAAAGTGTCAGTAGATTTCTTGAATCTATTTCACATGCACTGTGCTTTTTTGTGCAAAACTATTTCTTACTGCATTTCATGTCAGCTTTATGATAATATTTTGAGCAATTTCATTCCTTTTCATGTTTCAAGTGACTAATTTTTGTCTTGTGATCCCGTAAATTATCAGTGCATGCTGGTGAGCTGTGACTAGAGTTCATGTAAACCATTAATCACTATCAGTTTTGTTCCCCATAAATCTCCTGAGTAGAGTAGTGACTGCTTCCTGACCCATAATAGATGCAATAATGTGATTCTAGAGAACATTTTTTTTTTTAAATTTAGTAGTTACCTAGTTGCATATTATTAATTATATGCACTTATTAACGATAAACACTTGAAGAGAGACAAAGAAATGCAGATGGTCGCATTTCACATTTGTCATCTAGCACTCACCATTGGCACTAATCAGAACCAGTGAATTTTTTCTTAGCATTTTTACAACAATAAAACAATTGTATTTTTTATCTGTTTTATTTCAGTTCATCTAGCATAAAAACAGAGAAACAACTTAAAGTTGCTGATGTGCTGACAACAGGCATGGTAACACCAATAACTAATTGAAAACATAGGAAATTGTGGCACTGAAAATGGAAATGCCGTGTGGCTAGGGCCTCCTGTCGGGTAGACTGTTCGCCTGGTGTAAGTCTTTCGAGTTGACGCCACTTCAGCGACTTGCGTGTCGATGGGGATGAAATGATGATGATAAGGACAACACAACACCCAGTCCCCGAGCGGAGAAAATCTCTGACCCAGCCGGTAATCGAACCGCACCATTAGGTATGACATTCTGTCGCGCTGACCACTCAGCTACCAGGGTTGGACAATTGTGGCACTGAAACCATTACACACTCACCAAGCTCCACATGTGATGGATTCTTGTCCAAAGTTTGAGATATTCTCTGTGGTAAAAGGCTCTGAAACTACTGAGAGAGATGATTTTGAGCCAACAATATCTTCAGTTGCATGGAAATGATGACATAAAATATAGTAAATTTCAACAGCAAGAAGGTAATAGGGTATTACAACATTTAGCTTTGCAATCTTCAATACATCAATAAAATTTTAATCATATAAGGCTACTTTCACTGCAGAGTCACCAAACTACTCGGTGAAGTTCTCTAAGTTTCAGTTTCACCCAAATCATATATTAACTGGTCCCAACTGTGATTAAAGCATTTCCGGATAGTTAATATTAACACTTTTCCTTCAGTTTTACCACCAAAGAGTTGACAGACAAGACAGAAGAGGTCACGAGCACTTAGGAAATGCCTGTTTCCATCTTTCAGCTTACAACCTCTATAATACGTGAAGCCGCTTTCCTGAACAATTTTACTGGGTGGTAGGATCTCTCTCTCTCTCTCTCTCTCTCTCTCTCTCTCTCTCAGATGCAATGTGTTTTGACAAAAGATAAGCCCAGTTAGTTTTCAGCTCTTTCATCACATTGAGGTAGGATCTTTCTCTCAGAAGCTATGTTTTTTGACAAAAGAAACACCCAGAGTTTGTTTTCAGCTCTTTCATCAAAGTATTAAAGATGCACAACATAACAGTGAATATTAAATTACCAGACTTCACAGTTCCAAAATTAATTCCAAAAGGCTGATTCATTTTCAAAATGAAGTCTATATACAATGGTAGTAAAATTTATCATTGTTGTTGTTGTCTTCGGTCCTGAGACTGGTTTGATGCAGCTCTCCATGTTACTCTATCCTGTGCAAGCTTCTTCATCTCCCAGTACTTACTGCAACCTACATCCTTCTGAATCTGCTTAGTTTATTCATCTCTTGGTCTCCCTCTACGATTTTTACCCTCCAATGCTAAATTTGTGATCCCCTCATGCCTCAGAACATGTCCTACCAACAGGTCCCTTCTTCTTGTCAAGTGGTGCCACAAAATCCTCTTTTCCCCAATTCTATTCAATACTTCCTCATTTATCATTACAAAAATTATTAAAAAAATTAATAATAAAACAAAGAAGTAAAAAATACTTCATTCTTTTCACAGAATACAAAATATGAAATTCCATATCGAAAAATATACCTGGCATCCTCTTCATCTTCTGAGCCAAAGAAAATTGTTGTTAATTCTTCTTCATTACAAATTCTACATAAAGGAGGGCATGGTTCACCACAGAAGCCAACACAATCATGGCCACATTTAAGCTTTTTCTCGCATGGTTCATAACATGGAGAACGATTACAAAGCTCATAGCAAAGCTTTGTGCATCGGATATGTTTACAGCGCCATTCACACGGTTCCTGAAATTTAATACACATGGTTTTAAAATGATTACTGACATACTGTAGAACAATTTACTTTCTTCTCTGTACTGTATTATCAATTCAAATATTCAGTGACATGCTTCAAAATAAATATGGCGCAACATGAATATCTTAATGGAGGTAGCATGTCCATCAATTTTTATCAATACCGAGTGCTCGCTGGTCCCTACCTCCCCTATACAGAGCCCCTACTTACTCCTGAGGTGCCACATTCATCAAATGGACAAGCAAAGATACATTTCTTGCAGAGGAGTCACTATCCATTGGAGGGAATATACTTGAGGCATCTTTGACTTCTCTGGGACATGACTCAGCATTTCACCCAACATACCAGTTTGAAGCAGCCTCCAACCCCTTGACATCAGTCAGTATGATTTCCAGCAACTTACAAACAGCAATCAAATCATTCCATGTTCTAAACCAGTATTCTAAATGGGGCTGCATTATTACTGGCTCAATATTTATCTGAACACCAAAAAATTAACTTTAAATTAGCCTCACTCATATTATTTTAATTGCAAAATCTGTTCCACTTGAGCAATTGCAGGTTCCCTAAAGTATCTAAAGCTAATAACACTCAAGTAAGTTGTTTGTATAAACAAGAATTGAAAAAACTCAAAAAATTGCAGATATTTTTTAAGGAGACAATGGGTCTTGAACATTTGTTGAGGTTATGCTCACTAAGCGACTCATGTAACAGTGTCCAGAACAGTGCTAATGTATGAAAAATGTCCACAACATACATTACTGTTTAAGCAAGCAACTAAATTAAACATTATGTGTCAGTAATAGTATGTGCAAAATACAATAATACAATGCAGCAGTTGAATTCATAAGAACTAAGTTTACACAACAATCATAAAATTTCAATCACCGATTTAACTGAATTTCATTAAAAGGTTACCGTTTATAGTGTCAGTCTTTCTTGCCGTATAAATAACATTTAAAATATGTGATGCCATTACTGAATTTCATTTTTCTGGAATGTTCAACAATTACTCCAATGAAGAGTGAATGTACTGCTATTCAGCAAAATGGCCGAACCAACGTTCATGATGAAGAGCAGTGTGGGCACCCGAATGCATCATTTCCGGACGGAACATTCACTCACTACATTGTTTCCGTACACTTCGAACACTTCACGATAAATTTCTATAGGTTTTAGGCTTTTTGCCAACAACAACCGTATCACAGACCACACCTCACAACTGGCAGGATTTTTTATTGCAGCGCACAGAGCAAATGAAATGTTGACAGAAAAGTTTGGCCAGACCGCTACACTATTAAGGCCTAGTTACACAGTCCCTGGCTGGCAGCTGCAAAAGTTCTATTCTAGAAGTAGTGTGGAAAATGTGTTGCACGAACAGATAATAACACCTAACTGGAGAATAAATGCAGGATAACTAATCTGGTGATTGTGGCAGGGTTACTGAAGTTAACCAGAGAATAAGTTTTGACACTGGCAGGAATAGTTACAGAATTTGTGATGACAAGATTGTTAGAAAGAGGAAGGAGAAGAAACGGGGACACAAACAAATTACGGAAGAATATGATAATTCCAAATTTATATAAAAATTTCGTACCACTAATTTCGACCTCATGCTTCAGAAGCTAGAGAGTATGAATGAAACGTGAAACTATTTCCTAACATAAAACTTTTTGCTTGTAGTAGGCCTAATAGGCATTTGATATTGGTACTTCGTGAATTATAATCTGTTGTGTTATAAAAATGACAATTTGTGCCAAAACAGTCTCGTTTATTTGGTGTGTGTAACAATTGTTGCAATATTAGGTGGGTTTATTTCGTTTTATCTAGCAGAAAGTGACAAAATACATGTAATCAGATCAAAAAACAACACTAGTCTTGGGCACCATTTGTATTAACAGCTTCTCTAGTATTGTTGTTGTTGTTGTGGTCTTCAGTCCTGAGACTGGTTTCATGCATTTCTCCATGGTACTCTATCCTGTGCAAGCCTCTTCATCTCCCAGTACCTACTGCAACCTACATCCTTCTGAATCTGCTTAGTGTATTCATCTCTTGGTCTCCCTCTACGATTTTTACCCTCCATGCTGCCCTCCAGTGCTAAATTGGCGATCCCTTGATGCCTCAGAACATGTCCTACCAACCGATCCCTTCTTCTAGTCAAGTTGTGCCACAAACTCACCTTCTCCCCAATTAGATTCAATAACTCCTCATTAGTTATGTGATCTACCCATCTACTCTTCAGCATTCTACTGTAGCACCACATTTTGAAAGCTTCTGTTCTCTTCTTGTCTAAACTATTTATCGTCCATGTTTCACATCCATACATGGCCACACTCCATACAAATACTTTCAGAAACAACTTCCTGACACTTAAATCAATACTCGAAGTTAACAAATTTCTCTTCTTCAGAAATGCTTTCCTTGCCATTGCCAATCTACATTTTATATCCTCTCTACTTCGACCATCATCGGGTATTTTGCTGCTCAAATAGCAAAACTCCTTTACTACTTTAAGTGTCTCCATTTCCTAATCTAATTACTGCAGCATCACCCGACTTAATTCGACTTCATTCCATTATGCTCGTTTTGCTTTTGTTGATGTTCATCTTATACCCTCCCTTCAAGACACTGTCCATTCTGTTCAACTGCTCTTCCAAGCCCTTTGCTGTCCCTGACAGAATTACAATGTCATCGGTGGACCTCAAAGTTTTTATTTCTTCTCCATGGATTTTAATACCTACTACGAACTTTTCTTTTGTTTCCTTCACTGCTTGCTCAATATACAGATTGAATAGCATCGGGGAGAGGCTACAACCCTGTCTCACTCCTTTCTCAACCACTGCTTCCCTTTCATGCCCCTCGACTCTTACAACTGCCATCTGGTTTCTGTACAAATTGTAAATAGCCTTCCGCTCCCTGTATTTTACCCCTGCCACCTTTAGAATTTGAAAGAGAGTATTGCAGTCAACATTGTCAAAAGCTTTCTCTAAATCTACAAATGCTAGAAATGTAGGTTTACCTTTCCTTAATCTAGCTTCTAAGATAAGTCGTAGAGTCAGTATTGCCTCGAGTGTTCCAACATTTATATGGAATCCAAACTGAACTTCCCCGAGGTCGGCTTCTACCAGTTTTTCCATTCGTCTGTAAAGAATTCGCGTTAGTATTTTGCAGCTGTGGCTTATTAAACTGATTGTTTGGTAATTTTCATATCTGTCAACACCTGCTTTCTTTGGGATTGGAATTATTATATTCTTCCTGAAGTCTGAGGGAATTTCGCCTGTCTCATAGATCTTGCTCACCAGATGGTAGAGTTTTGTCATGACTGGCTCTCCCAAGGCCATCAGTAGTTCTAATGGAATGTTGTCTACTCCCGGGGCCTTGTTTCGACTTAGGTCTTTCAGTGCTCTGTCAAACTCGCCCATTTCATCTTCATCTACCTCCCCTTCCATTTCCATAATATTGTCCTCAAGAACATCGCCCCTGTATAGACCCTCTACATACTCCTTCCACCTTTCTGCTTTCCCTTCTTTGCTTAGAACTGGGTTTCCATCTGAGCTCTTGATATTCATGTAAGTGGTTCTCTTTTCTCCAAAGGTCTCTTTAATTTTCCTGTAGGCAGTATCTATCTTACCCCTAGTGAGATAAGCCTCTACATCCTTACATTTCTCCTGTAGCCATCCCTGCTTAGCCATTTTGCACTTCCTGCCGATCTCATTTTTGGGACATTTGTATTATTTTTTGCCTGCTTCACTTTCTACATTTTTGTATTTTCTCCTTTCATCAATTACATTCAGTATCTCTTCTGTTACCCAAGGATTTCTACTAGCCCTCGTCTTTTTACCTACTTGATCCTCTGCTGCCTTCACTATTTCATTCCTCAAAGCTACCCATTCTTCTTCTACTGTATTTCTTTCCCCCATTCCTGTCAATTGTTCCCTTATGCTCTCCCTGAAACTCTGTACAACCTCTGGTTCTTTCAGTTTATCCAGGTCCCATCTTCTTAAATTCCCACCTTTTTGCAGTTTCTTTAGTTTTAATCTACAGTTCATAACCAATAGAGTGTGGTCAGAGTCCACATCTGCCCCTGGAAATGTCTTACAATTTAAAATCTGGTTCCTAAATCTCTGTCTTACCATTATATAATCTATCTGAATCCTTTTAGTATCTCCAGGGTTCTTCCATGTATACAATCTTCTATCATGATTCTTGAACCAAGTGTTAGCTATGATTAAGTTATGCTCTGTGCAAAATTCTACCAGGCGGCTTCCTCTTTCATTTCTTAGCCCCAATCCATATTCACCTACTACGTTTCCTTCTCTTCCTTTTCCTACTGTCGAATTCCAGTCACTCATGACTACTAAATTTTCATCTCCCTTCACTACCTGGATAATTTCTTTTATTTCATCATACATTTCATCAATTTCTTCATCATCTGCAGAGCTAGTTGGCATATAAACTTGTACTACTGTAGTAGCCATGGGCTTTGTGTCTATCTTGGCTACAATAATGCGTTCACTATGCTGTTTGTAGAAGCTTACCTGAACTCCTATTTTTTTATTCATTATTAAAACTACTCCTGCATTACCCCTATTTGACTTTGTATTTATAACCCTGTATTCACCTGACCAAAATTCTTGTTCCTCCTGCCACCGAGCTTCACTAATTCCCACTATATCTAACTTTAACCTACCCATTTCCGTTTTTAAATTTTCTAACCTACCTGCCCGATTAAGGGATCTGACATTCCGTGCTCTGATCCGTAGAATGCCAGTTTTCTTTCTCCTGATAACAATGTCCTCTTGAGCAGTCCCCGCCCGGAGATCCGAATGGGGGACTATTTTACCTCCAGAATATTTTACCCAAGAGGACGCCATCATCATTTAACCATACAGTAAAGCTGCATGCCCTCAGGAAAAATTATGGCTGTAGTCTCCCCTTGCTTTCAACCGTTCGCAGAACCAGCACAGCAAGGCCATTTTGGTTATTGTTACAAGGCCAGATCAGTCAATCATCCAGACTGTTGCCCCTGCAACTACTGAAAAGGCTGCTGCCCCTCTCCAGGAACCACACGTTTGCCTGGCCTCTCAACAGATACCCCTCCGTTGTGGTTGCACCTACGGTACGGCTATCTGTATCATTGAGGCACGCAAGCCTCCCCACCAACGGCAAGGTCCAAGGTTCATGGGGGGGGGGGGGGGGGGGGGGGGTCTCTAGTATCAGACAACGACATTTTGTTTTTTCATGTAACAAAACGTGACGAACTTTGATGAGGTAATAGATTCTTTCGCAGAGAGAAAAGTATGCCACATAAAGCTGTTGCAAGATTAGAGAGGAAAAAAAGCTAGGACTTAAAGATTGAAGAAATGTATGCTGTCCTGCTTGTCTCTTGTCTTTACTTGTTTTATGTATCCTATATTTAATTTTATGTCACAAAAAACAGCAAGTTATTAGCTAATAGGCAGTAAAGACTGCAAATTTTATGAAGGGTTCTTGTTCCGCCGGTTACAAATAATCCCATCCAGTATTAATTGCGAGATTTTTTTTAAAGAGGAGCAGGATGTCAAACAGGCCGACTGGGAACAGGAGAGGCACCAGGAGATTTTAATTTCCACTGGCCTGAATATAGTTTGATGGCATCCATTACAATTTCATGTTTGAATTCCACAGAGTGAAATACAGAGGCGTGCGATGGAAGAATGCTGTGTGAAGAGGCATGGCACTGCACTTCGGCACACTTACGACCAAATAACATGTCTTACGTTCCCTCGAACACGAATGTTTTATGTATCAGACTCTTCAGAAAGATGTGCGCTACAAAATTAAGATATTTTTGAAAAGTCGATTTTGAAAATTTTTGGCATCCTACCTAAAACGCTCGAGGGAGGAGCAGCGCCACTATCTAACATCACCATGGTTCAGAAATAACATAGATCCAGAGCTGATGCACAGAGCATTCTGAGTTGTAGTGGGGAAGTGGTAGTCCCCACAAGGCCCGTGTTTACGTTAAGTGGTTTTGCTGTTTCCTCTTCATTTGTTGCTCTCAGGTCAAATGAAAAGAAAACGGATTTCTGTGGCTGGGAGCTATCAAGTGAATTAAAATACATTCACATAATTATGGAAGAGTCTTCTCGGTGTATGGGACCTCATCATCATCATCATCATCATCATCTTGGACAGTTTCCAGCCACTGGCTGGGTCTGTCGGGAACACAAGCCTCTCCATCGTGTTCTGTCTTTCCACCATTCCCCCTCTTCCACCTTCGTCCAGTTCTCTCCTCTTCTCGTCACACATTCCTTCACTCCCTTCACCCATCTATCTCTTGGTCTTCCTCTGGGCCTCTTCCCCTCCAGTTGCAGATCAAACATCCTCTTTGGAATTCTTCCCTCATCCATTCTCTTCATGTGTCCATACCACTGCAGTCTTGATTTTTCTATCCTGTCCTGTACTGGTTCCTCCTTTAGTCTTTCCCTCACATACACATTTCGCAATCTGTCTCGTCTTGTTACACTCAACCTGCTCCTCTGGAACTTCATTTCACTAGCCTGTATTCTACTTTTGTCGCTTTTGTGCATTACCCATGTCTCACTTCCGTATGCCAATATGGGGACAAAGTAGGTTCGGTATATAATTCCCTTGGATTTCTGTGGCACCTCCTTGCTCCAAATAAGCCCCCTAATGCATTTGTAGAACTGCCCTGCTTTTCTGCACCTTTCATTTATTTCCATTGCGTTTCCCCCCTTACTTTCAATCATGCTTCTCAGGTACTTGAAGTTCTCTACCACTTGTAGTTTTTCCCCTCCACAAGTTATATCCACATTTGGCCTATTCTTCTTCCTTGTTGTGACAATTATTTCACTTTTCTTTGCAGAGAAATGCATTCCATATTGAGCTGCCGTTGCCTCCCATGCATCTAACTGCTCTTGCACCTCCTTCTCGCAATTTCCCCATAACATCAGGTCATCGGCAAAAAGCACTGCTTTCATTTTATGATCTCCAATTGCATCTGATACTTGCTGTAGGATTTCATCCATAACAATAATAAACAATAAAGGCGAAAGTGCACTTCCCCGTCGCAGCCCATTTTCCAGCTTGAACCATGCAGTACGTTCCCTCCCCACTTTCACACAACTCTCACTTCCCTCATACATTTTTCTGACTTTTTGTGTTATCTCTTCATCTATCCCTTTTGCGTTCAGCACATCCCAGAGCTTGTCCCTACAGATACTGTCATACGCCTTCTCAATATCTAAAAAGGCCATGATTAAGTCCTTCCCGTACTCGTAGTGCCTTTCCTGCAGTTGCCTTACCGCAAATATGAGGTCTGTTGTTGATCTTCCTGGTCTGCAACCGTACTGCTCCTCTTGCAGTCTACTTTCAATACTGCTTCTTATTCTCTTCTCCAGGGTCTTCTCATAGATTTTTCCACAGTGGCATAGCAGGGTGATTCCTCTGTAGTTCTCACATCTCCTTTTATCCCCTTTCTTGAAGATCGGGACTATAATTCCTTCTTCCAATCCTCAGGAATTCTGTTCTCCTTCCACACCACCCTCAGCACTCTGTATAGCCACTGGGTTCCTACTTCTCCTGCTGCTCGTATCATATCCACTGTTATTTCATCCCAACCTGGTGCCTTGCCCCTTTTCATCCTCTTTATGGCTTCTTCCACTTCATTCCAAGTTAGATCATCAATTTCCCCACTATTATAATCGTCTGCTGCCTTAGGCTCTCCAACGCTGTTAGTTACCCGCTTGGCGGCATTCAACAGATCTTCAAAGTACTCCTTCCAAATATTTTTGAGCTCATGCCTTTCCTCCACAACTCTTCCATTATTATCCATGATCCTCAGGCACTCGCTTCTGTCGTTCCTCTTATTTCTTACCATGGTGTAAAGTACTTTTTTGTTCCCTTCACTGTCCTCTTCTAACATTCTTGTCCATTTTTCCATCCACTTCTTCTTCTCCGCCCTTACTATGGACTGTGCCGCTTTCTTGCTTTCCTTATATTTTACCCTAGCTTCCTCTGTTCGGGTCTGGAACCATTCTCTGAAGGCTTTGTTCTTTCGAAGTACTGCCTCTTTACATGTGTTGTTCCACCATGGGGTTTCCTTACTTCTCCTCTTTGTGCTAGTTCTTCCGCACACAGTCTCAGCTGCCTCAACTAGGGCCCTCTTAAAATCTCCCCATTCTTCTTCCACTGTTCTCTGATCTTCCTTTGGCAGCTTTTTCCTGATCAGTGTCTGGTACTGGGTCCTCCGTTCATCCTCTTTCAGCATCCATGTCTTCAACCTTTTCTCCCGTATATCTGTTGCCCTCCTATCTTTTTTCTCTCTCAGGGTGGCTACCAACAGCCGATGGTCACTGTCTAAGGCCTCAGATGGAATGACCTTAACATCTGTGAGGCTGCTCATCATCTGCCTATCCACTAGTACATTCATCAAAATATGTTATTAGTTTCAGATTTTAGTTTCCGATTTTATTTTGTTTCCACCGTTCTGACAGTCAAGCGTTAATCGCCTTGCAGAGCAAAGAAGTTATTTTTGTCGGTTTTTAAAGAAATTTGACTTTTGTTAATCTTTTCCGCTGAGGCAGTCATTTCAACTGTTCGCTATATTTCAAGTTCACGTTTTCATCTTCTAGAACGTATGGCATTGTGCCATAATAAAGAACCAAACATGAGATAATACAGTACTGATACTCCAAGAAAATTTAAATCAGAATCTGGACATACGAATGTGCACTTTAAGCCTAATTATGCATTTTAGTATGGTCCACAAAATTCCCATGCTCTTGGAGTATCCTCTAATGTCTTGTTTCTTTTGTACCACAATGTAAGATGTTTTAATGTTTTAGACGTACAAACATACGGGCTTCCTGTGCCATCGTAGCTGCGCAAGCACAGCGACACCTGTTACCTGGCGCACTCTGGCAACTGCTGATGCGAATCTATTCCTAACAGGTTGCTGGAAAATATTCTGAATGGTTGTTTGAAAAGCATTACTTTCAAAGTAAATTTCCTTTTACGCAAGATGAACTCTGTGCATGAATGTCCGATGAAAAACTTAAATCACAGAGCGTTTGACTCTCATTCAAAAGTCAAATATTCGAGGATGACCATTTAGAATATTTTAGAGCCCAGAAGATCAGACATTTGTATTGTTGTTATAAATTTTACTGTCACATTTGTGTGATGTATCTTAAAGCATAACACGTGAAAAAGATATCAACATTATGTGTGAAAGCTTAGCTACTCTTGCAGCTTATTAATGTTAGTGACCACATTTATACATCTACATGGTTACTCTGCAATTCATACTTAACTGCCAGGCAGAGGCAAAACTATGTATATTAATTTAAACCATTACCTTTTCCTATTTGTGTGTATGTGATACTTAACGAGTGATGTTGCTATTGGTTGACTACATCAAGTGTCCTATGCTCTGAATATCCGCTGTCATTGACTGGCAAGATCGCTTGACATGAGCTGCAACTGGCTTACAAAAGTGCATTGCAATCTCGATTTTGAATTCGAATTTATACTTTTGTAATACGAAAATATGCAGTGTACATGTTGCTGCACATCAGACAACTTTCCAAAATGGGTTTTTCCCCAAGTTTCATTTTCTAAAGTGCCGGGAAATTCTATGCCAGTGTATAAAACCACAACCATTGAAAGGATTGATAAGTTTTACAGTTCTATGAAAGAGTATAGTGTTACTTAACACACAAAGAGTGTATTTTCATCCAGGAGAAAGTGTATTTTTAACCGGGAAATCCGGGAATTTTTTTTCTTCGTCCACGTGTACACCCTGAAAAATGGTACAAACTTTGGATACTAACTGTTACGACTGTTTCTGACAGAGAGAGAGAGAGAGAGAGAGAGAGAGTGTATGTGTGTGTGTGTGTGTGTGTGTGTGTGTGTGTCCGTCCACATGCACGTTTCTAAGAGAGGAAGAGACATTGGACATAGTTAGCTATAAAAGTCATTCGGATTTTAAAAATTGCAATTGTCAAGAATGGTACACACTTTAGTAACTAACTGTTAGCACTGCTTCTGACAATACTTACCCTGCAGGGTGTACAAGGAACACCGCATTTCAAACTGCAACGTGAATGCTTGCATCGATATTCGCACTTCTGCTTACAAGGCGGGCAACTTTTTGCACAATCAACATTGCAGCTGTAAGTAAAAAGACAACTCATTCAATGGACATATTATGACAAACTGTAATATTACAGCCATAAATACCAACAAAGTTTTATTTATATACAAATAATGATTGAACAACCATGAGAAAGATATTGTCAAAAGTCAAACAAAAATGAATGAAAACTTCGCTAGCTCTCAGATGAATCACTTTTTGTAGAATGAATTTGTTTTATTTCTGTATATGATTACAAAATCATTAGGTCCTTAGACCACCAGTTTCAATCAGCAATTACCATCTTCAGATCTGTTTTAAAACAAGCCCTAATGTAATAGAAATGCTTTAAAACATCAGAAGATGCTCATCACTGACCAAAACTGGTAGTCTAAGGAGCTAACAATTTTGTGGTTATAAGACAGAAATAAAACAAATTTATTCTACACTTTCTGGACCACAGCTCTATTTGTGACCATGTTGCACCTTGTGAATCCTTTTTTGAGTTAGAGTGTGTGTGCGCGCGCACCCATCCACCCACCCACCCACCTCCCCCCCCCCCCTCCCCCCCCCCTCCCCCCACACACACACACACACACACACTGGTGAACTGCAGTCCTCACATTCCGAATTTAGATGGCACAATGTAGATGTGTGTGTGTGCGTGTGTGTGTGGACACATGCATGTATGTGTGCGTATCTGTATGTATACTTTAGGTCAGAAAATGATTCATCTGAAAGCTAGCGAAGTTATCATTCTTTATGGTGTGCCTACTTTCACTAGGTGGTGAGTTGTTAGCTTCACTTCTAAATTATCTCCACTCAGCCAGAATTTTCCGTACCATATTTAAAAAGATATTTAACTCATTAATGTAGAGTAAAAAAAAACGAAAATCCAAATTTCAGTGTAGATTGCGGAATACTGATAGTGCTAACTCATGAAATAAAGCAAGTAGCTATAAGGCTGCTGCAAGTAATAGGTGGTGGAATAATCATTCATAATTTGTATAAAAAGATAACAGTGAAGTATTCAACAACAGAAAATAACTATGAAGCACAACAGAATGAGATGCAAATACACTTACCATTAAATTCATGAAATAGCTACATGCCTGACGATGTAACACTCAAATTAGTATCAGATGGTAATTATTTCCCTTTTCCAGGAAAGTGTTTCTTGCTATTACAAGCCTGAATTTTATTTCTTCCTTACTTTAACCATCGTAAGTTATCTTGGTCCACAAACAGCAAAACACATCTTCAACTGTTGTTCAGCATCTCATTTTTTAACCTAATTCCCTCAGCACTGCCTGACTTAATTTGACTACATTCCATTATTCGTGTTTTACTTTTGCTGAGGTTCATACAATATTCTCTTCTAAACACATTAACCACACAGTTAAACTTAGCTTCCAACTCCTTTGCCATGCCTGATACAAATACACACTCATCATGAAATATCAATGCTTTTATTTTTTCTCTGTGAACTTTAATTTCTTTTCTAAATTTATCTTTGTTTCCAATTATTATTTGCCCAAGGTACAGACTGAATAACATTGGGGATAGGCTACAACTCTGCTTTACTCATTACTGCCTCATTTTCACCTGTTCAACTCTTATAACTGCATTCTGGTTGTAGATAAGCTTTCACTCTCTATATTTTATCCACGCTAATCTCAGTATTTAATGGTGTGTAATTGACACAGTAATATGTAGCATATCAGTAGGTATTTTTCGTATCTGCTATGAGGCAGAGATGATATTAATTGTCACTATCTCTTCCACAGTACCTTCTCACTGTCAAATTATGTACACAACAGAAGCATTTTAGAGATGAAACTTTCAGAGTGGTTGCCAGAGAGCAGTAATGAATCTGAGGTGGAAAATGATTACCCAGATGCTGATTCTGACGTTATAATTACCTAAGCAAGAGAAGATTATTAGAGAAGAAAAAACAATAACAACTGGCTCATAATAAGTGAGAGTAGTAGTGATGATGATGATGATGTTGATGATAACTGTGACAATACTGGAAGATGAACAAGAAATAATTGTTGAGAACACACATGGAAAACAGGTGGCATGCCAGATAAAAGAAATAATGATTTTGTGTGGAAAACACTAGAACCAACAAAAACACCAAGCCGTAACATAGTGAGACAATTAGCTGGACTGACGAGTGAAGCTACTAACTTAGGTAATCTCAACATTCCTGCAATCTTGAGTGTTTGTTTAAACAAGCTATGATTGACAGTGTTGTTTGGCATACAAATAATAAACTTTTGTCAGTGAGAACCAATCTGAATGACACAATGAACTAACTATTGTAACACCATTTCTGTAGAAACTCATGCCCTTTTTTGGTGTGGTAATGTTTGCATCCATCTTGAAATCTGAATATGAAATGTGATCTCTCCACTTGCCAAGGACTGACTGAAAGCCCAATATTTAGAACGACATCTGTCAAACAGTTTGATATATTGATCAACTGCCTACGGTTTGATGGTTATACCAAAAGTAAGGTGAGGCAACCAAGTGACTGTGAAAACAAAGATGATGTGACTTACGAAACAAAAGTGCTGGCAGGTCGATAGACACACAAACAAACACAAACATATACACAAAATTCAAGCTTTCCCAACAAACGGTTGCTTCATCAGGAAAGAGGGAAGGAGAGGGAAAGACGAAAGGATGTGGGTTTTAAGGGACAGGATAAGGAGTCATTCCAATCCCGGGAGCGGAAAGACTTACCTTAGGGGGAAAAAAGGACAGGTGTACACTCGCACACACACACACACACACACACACACACACACACACACACATATCCATCCGCACATACACAGACACAAGCAGACATTTGTAAAGGCAAAGAGTTTGGGTGAATACAAAGTGAAACTACTTGCAAAAACAGAAAGAGAAAATAAGATGACAGGAAAGATTTCGAAATGCAACAGTGACAATAACAAACGTAATTGTTGGGTTCAAATTAATGATATGAATATAATAGAGGGAAACATTCCACGTGGGAAAAATATATCTAAAAACAGAGATGATGTGACTTACCAAACGAAAGTGCTGGCAGGTCGATAGGCACACAAACATCCAAACTCTTTGCCTTTACAATTGTCTGCTTGTGTCTGTGTATGTGCGGATGGATATGTGTGTGTGTGCGAGTGTATACCTGTCCTTTTTTCCCCCGAAGGTAAGTCTTTCCGCTCCCGGGATTGGAATGACTCCTTACCCTCTCCCTTAAAACCCACATTCTTTCGTCTTTGCCTCTCCTTCCCTCTTTCCTGATGAGGCAACCGTTTGTTGCGAAAGCTTGAATTTTGTGTGTATGTTTGTGTTTGTTTGGGTGTCTATCGACCTGCCAGCACTTTCATTTGGTAAGTCACATCATCTCTGTTTTTAGATATATTTTTCCCACGTGGAATGTTTCCCTCTATTATATTCATATCATTAATTTGAACCCAACAATTACGTTTGTTATTGTCACTGTTGCATTTTGAAATCTTTCCTGTCATCTTATTTTCTCTTTCTGTTTTTGCAAGTAGTTTCACTTTGTATTCACCCAAACTCTTTGCCTTTACAAATGTCTGCTTGTGTCTGTCTATGTGCGGATGGCTATGTGTGTGTGCGAGTGTACACCTGTCCTTTTTTCTCCCTAAGGTAAGTCTTTCCACTCCCGGGATTGGAATGACTCCTTACCCTCTCCCTTAAGACCCTCATCCTTTCGTCTTTCCCTCTTTCCTGATGAAGCAACCGTTCGTTGCGAGAGCTTGAATTTTGTGTGTATGTTTGTGTTTGTTTGTGTGTCTATCGACCTGCCAGCACTTTCGTTTGGTATGTCACATCATCTCTGTTTTTAGATATATTTTTCCCACGTGGAATGTTTCCCTCTCCCTCTCTCTCTCTCTCTCTCTCTCTCTCTCTCTCTCTCTCTATATATATATATATATATATATATATATATATATATATATATATATAATAGAGGGAAACATTCCACATAGGAAAAATATATCTAAAAACAAAGATGATGTGACTTACCAAATGAAAGTGCTGGCAGGTCGACAGACACACAAACAAACACAAACATACACACAAAATTCAAGCTTTCGCAACAAACTGTTGCCTCATCAGGAAAGAGGGAAGGAGAGGGAAAGACGAAAGGATGTGGGTTTTAAGGGAGAGGGTAAGGAGTCATTCCAATCCCGGGAGCGGAAAGACTTACCTTAGGGGGAAAAAAGGACGGGTATACACTCGCACACACGCACATATCCATCCACACATACAGACACAAGCAGACATATTTAAAGACAAAGAGTTTGGGCAGAGATGTCAGTAGAGGCAGAAGTGTAGAGGCAAAGAAGTTGTTGAAAGACAGGTGAAGTATGAGTGGCGGCAACTTGAAATTAGCGGAGATTGAGGCCTGGCGGATGACGAGAAGAGAGGATATACTGAAGGGCAAGTTCCCATCTCCGGAGTTCGGATAGGTTGGTGTTGGTGGGAAGTATCCAGATAACCCGGACGGTGTAACACTGTGCCAAGATGTGCTGGCCGTGCACCAAGGCATGTTTAGCCACAGGGTGATCCTCATTACCAACAAACACTGTCAGCCTGTGTCCATTCATGCGAATGGACAGTTTGTTGCTGGTCATTCCCACATAGAATGCGTCACAGTGTAGGCAGGTCAGTTGGTAAATCACGTGGGTGCTTTCACACGTGGCTCTGCCTTTGATCGTGTACACCTTCCGGGTTACAGGACTGGAGTAGGTGGTGGTGGGAGGGTGCATGGGACAGGTTTTGCATCGGGGGCGGTTACAAGGATAGGAGCCAGAGGGTAGGGAAGGTGGTTTGGGGATTTCATAGGGATGAACTAACAGGTTACGAAGGTTAGGTGGACGGCGGAAAGACACTCTTGGCGGAGTGGGGAGGATTTCATGAAGGATGGATCTCATTTCAGGGCAGGATTTGAGGAAGTCGTATCCCTGCTGGAGAGCCACATTCAGAGTCTGGTCCAGTCCCGGAAAGTATCCTGTCACAAGTGGGGCACTTTTGTGGTTCTTCTGTGGGGGATTCTGGGTTTGAGGGGACGAGGAAGTGGCTCTGGTTATTTGCTTCTGTACCAGGTCGGGAGGGTAGTTGCGGGATGCGAAAGCTGTTTTCAGGTTGTTGGTGTAATGATTCAGGGATTCCAGACTGGAGCAGATTCGTTTGCCACGAAGACCTAGGCTGTAGGGAAGGGACCGTTTGATGTGGAATGGGTGGCAGCTGTCATAATGGAGGTACTGTTGCTTGTTGGTGGGTTTGATGTGGACGGACGTGTGAAGTTGGCCATTGGACAGGTGGAGGTCAACGTCAAGGAAAGTGGCATGGGATTTGGAGTAGGACCAGGTGAAACTGATGGAACCAAAGGAGTTGAGGTTGGAGAGGAAATTCTGGAGTTCTTCTTCACTGTGAGTCCAGATCATGAAGATGTCATCAATAAATCTGTACCAAACTTTGGGTTGGCAGACTTGGGTAACCAAGAAGGCTTCCTCTAAGCGACCCATGAATAGGTTGGCGTACGAGGGGGCCATCCTGGTACCCATGGCTGTTCCCTTTAATTGTTGGTATGTCTGGCCTTCAAAAGTGAAGAAGTTGTGGGTCAGGATGAAGCTGGCTAAGGTGATGAGGAAAGAGGTTTTAGGTAGGGTGGCAGGTGATCGGCGTGAAAGGAAATGCTCCATCGCAGCGAGGCCCTGGACGTGCGGAATATTTGTGTATAAGGACGTGGCATCAATGGTTACAAGGATGGTTTCCGGGGGTAACAGATTGGGTAAGGATTCCAGGCGTTCAAGGAAGTGGTTGGTGTCCTTGATGAAGGATGGGAGACTGCATGTAATGGGTTGAAGGTGTTGATCTACGTAGGCAGAGATACGTTCTGTGGGGGCTTGGTAACCAGCTACAATGGGGCGGCCGGGATGATTGGGTTTGTGGATTTTAGGAAGAAGGTAGAAGGTAGGGGTGCGGGGTGTCGGTGGGGTCAGGAGGTTGATGGAGTCAGGTGAAAGGTTTTGCAGGGGGCCTAAGGTTCTGAGGATTCCTTGAAGCTCCGCCTGGACATCGGGAATGGGGTTACCTTGGCAAACTTTGTATGTGGTGTTGTCTGAAAGCTGACGCAGTCCCTCAGCCACATACTCCCGACGATCAAGTACCACGGTCGTGGAACCCTTGTCCGCCGGAAGAATGACGATGGATCGGTCAGCCTTCAGATCACGGATAGCCTGGGCTTCAGCAGTGGTGATGTTGGGTGTAGGATTAAGGTTTTTTAAGAAGGATTGAGATGCAAGGCTGGAAGTCAGAAATTCCTGGAAGGTTTGGAGAGGGTGATTTTGAGGAAGAGGAGGTGGGTCCCGCTGTGACGGAGGACGGAACTGTTCCAGGCAGGGTTCAATTTGGATGGTGTCTTGAGGAGTCGGATCATTAGGAGTAGGATTAGGATCATTTTTTTTCGTGGCAAAGTGATACTTCCAGCAGAGAGTACGAGTGTAGGACAGTAAATCTTTGACGAGGGCTGTTTGGTTGAATCTGGGAGTGGGGCTGAAGGTGAGGCCTTTGGATAGGACAGAGGTTTCGGATTGGGAGAGAGGTTTGGAGGAAAGGTTAACTACTGAATTAGGGTGTTGTGGTTCCAGATTGTGTTGATCGGAATTTTGAGGTTTTGGAGGGAGTGGAGCTGGAAGTGGGAGATTGAGTAGATGGGAGAGACTGGGTTTGTGTGCAATGAGAGGAGGTTGAGGTTTGCTGGAAAGGTTGTGAAGGGTGAGTGAGTTGCCTT
Organism: Schistocerca americana; assembly: GCF_021461395.2. Lineage (NCBI taxonomy): Eukaryota > Metazoa > Arthropoda > Insecta > Orthoptera > Acrididae > Schistocerca > Schistocerca americana. The sequence continues at coordinate 852,703,242 of NC_060120.1, forward strand.
TCCGGAGGTGGGAAACCAGGAGATTTGATAGTTTTTTGAGGTGGAGGGTGGCATGCTGTTCTAATTTACGGTTGGCCTGTAGGAGGATGCTCTGGACAGCCGGTGTGGATGTGGGAGAGGAAAGATTAAGGACTTTTATTAAGGACAGGAGTTGACGGGTGTGTTCATTGGCTGAGTTGATGTGTAGGTGAAGGATTAGGTGGGTGAGGGCAATGGATTGTTATATATATATAAAAAACAAAGATGAGGTGACTTACCGAACAAAAGCGCTGGCAGGTCGATAGACACACAAACAAACACAAACACACACACAAAATTCAAGCTTTCGCAACAAACTGTTGCCTCATCAGGAAAGAGGGAAGGAGAGGGGAAGACGAAAGGAAGTGGGTTTTAAGGGAGAGGGTAAGGAGTCATTCCAATCCCGCGAGCGGAAAGACTTACCTTAGGGGGAAAAAAGGACAGGTATACACTCGCACACACGCACATATCCATCCACACATACAGACACAAGCAGACATATTTTCAAAAATATGTCTGCTTGTGTCTGTACGTGTGGATGGATATGTGCGTGTGTGCGAGTGTATACCTGTCCTTTTTTCCCCCTAAGGTAAGTCTTTCCGCTCCCGGGATTGGAATGACTCCTTACCCTCTCCCTTAAAACCCACTTCCTTTCGTCTTCCCCTCTCCTTCCCTCTTTCCTGATGAGGCAACAGTTTGTTGCGAAAGCTTGAATTTTGTGTGTGTGTTTGTGTTTGTTTGTGTGTCTATCGACCTGCCAGCGCTTTTGTTCGGTAAGTCACCTCATCTTTGTTTTTATATATAATTTTTCCCACGTGGAATGTTTCCTTCCATTATATTGATATCATATATATATATATATATATATATATATATATATATATATATATATATATATACATATATATGGAAACATTCCACGTGGGAAAAATATATCTAAAAACAAAGATTCTGTAACTTACCAAACGAAAGTGTTGGTACATTGATAGAAACAATAACAAACACAAACACACATACAAATTACAAGCTTTCGCAACCCATGGTTGCTTCATCAGGAAAGAGGGAAGGAGAGCGGAAGACGAAAGGATGTGGGTTTTAAGGGAGAGGATAAGGAGTCATTCCAATCCCGGGAGCGGAAAGACTTAGCTTGGGGGGAAAAAGGGACAGGTATACACTCGCACACACACATATATCCATCCAAAGGGAAGGAGAGGGAAAGACGAAAGGATGTGGGGGAGAAAGGATGTGGGATGAAAAAAAAAATATAACTGTTATTCCACCAGAATTCAAGCCTTTCGTCTTTCCCTCTCCTTCCCTCTTTCCTGATGAAGCAACCGTGGGTTGCGAAAGCTTGAAATCTGTGTGTGTGTGTGTTTTATTGTGTATATCTACCAGCGCTTTCTCATTTGGTAAGTCACAGCATCTTTCTTTTTTTAATATATATATTTTTTTCTGAACAGACGTATTGCCTTAGTGAGAATGCGACAGCTGATAAAATGCTTGTTCCTTTCAGATGGAGATGAGATTTCGCATGTATATGCCAAATAAACCTGCTAAGTATGGCATCTGGTACAATGCATAGCTGACTCATTTAGTTCAAACCTTTTCAGTGCTCAGATTTTTACTGAAAAGAACAGTGATGGCATTGGGCTAAATAAAGATGAAAAGAATCTTTCAAAATCTTCTCAAGCAAAAGAGTGCTTATGCCAACCTATTGAAGGTTCAAACAGAAATGTCACGGCAGATAACTGGTTTTCATTGCTGGAGCTGCTACAAGAACTGAGAAAAAGAGCTCTAACATTTGTTGGAACAATGAAAAAAAATATATAACTGTTATTCCACCAGAATCCAAGCCTGATAAATCTCGACAAGTTGGATCATTTCTTTATGGTCTTGCAAGTGATTTACTTGTTACTTTGTTGTCTGTTGTTCCCAAGAAGAACAAAGCAGTTGTTCTGATATCTTCTATGCACCACAATGGATCCTGACAAGCGGAACTCAGAAATTATTTGCTATTATAACAAGACAAAAGGTGGGGTAGACATTCTGGACCTAAAGTGTGCCCTGTACTCTTCCAATAGGAGATGTAAGAGATGACCACCAGCTCTATTTTTACACTCTTATGAGCATATGTTTTGAAAACAGTTTCTAAACTAATTGTGCTGTCGACAAAACTTTATTGTCAAAAGGATGAGGCTCATCAAAAAATTGGCCCTCTCTGACAGAAACACACACCAGATGATGGCTCACCATTCCCACTCTGCTATGTGATACCAACCACCTCAAATGGAAAAAAATCCATGAAGAGGAACCTGTTGCTGAGGGAGATGGTCAAGTTCCAAGCAGTTAACATGATATGAGGAAGACCTGCTCTAAGTGTCCATCTTCCAAAGACTGGAAGACTTCCTATTAGTGTATACAATGCAACAACCCAATATGTCTGGAGTGTAACAGGGAAGTGTGCTACACATGTGCGATCACAAATGAATAAACACTGGCTTTCATAAACAGTTACAATATTAGACTTCAGTAACAATGAAGCATGATATTTGTGTAATAACCTCAGTTAATACTGAATAAATAATATTTGTGTAATAACCGCAGTTAATTTTGAATAAATAACACTTTAATAATACTCAAATTGATGTTTCATGTGAAAAAAACAAAAGTATTATCCTAAACACACAATTAAATTATTAAAAATGATAAATCTGTAAAAAATATGGGGAAGGAAAAATCAAGTCTCTCAGACCCGATGTTTCTAATTGTGTACTATAGAACTATGTTTCTGTTTAAGGATTAATAGTGCATTGTGCTCCTGTGACATCCGTTGAATCTTTATTCAGTTACTTTTGAAAAAAGAGAAAGGAATGGGCTTCTACAGTTGAACTGGTTGTTTTTAAAAAAATCTCTTGCAAGATTTGATGGAAAATTGTTGTACATGACTGAATTATCAATATAATTGTGAAACGGTCTTTGCACAAATCTGCATTGAGACATTAAATGCAAGATAACTGACAGTTGTTTTTATTTGACAATAAAGGATCAGGTAAGAGGTTACTGGAAAAGGAACTTTCACACAACACTTAGAATAGCTTTTTGTTGCCCTCTCAAACTCCACAATATTCTTGTTAGACACTATGCTCCTTCTGCACCCATCTCCCTACTTGTCCGACCTTATGCTTCTTCTGCACCCATCTCCTTACCCTCCGGCTCCTACCACTGTGACCATCCCCACTGCATGACTCGCCAGGATGTGTAATGGCAAAATGCAATATCCTGTTGCAGCGCATGCTCTACAGCATGAAAAATATGACCTTGGTGCCTGTTTTCACCACATGCATCATATGAATTCTTCCTCCGTACATCAGTTTCTCAGAACTTCGCAGGTGGGAAGTAGCACTACAACATGTCCTTGGTTCATGACACCCAACTGGCCTTCATTTATCTTAATTTTTTTTGTCTCAGCATTTCTTCACAGTAATTACTTTTCTTCAGTCTTTTTTATTTTTCTACATCTTTCATTGTCTTACCTGTCAATTTTTCACTGCCCCGCCCCACCTCTGTTACTTAGTTTTTCACTCTTATTACGTCATACATGACGTTTAGGCAGTAATCCCTGTCTTGCATATTATCCTGTCTTTCAGCTTTAAGCTCTCAGGTTTTCAAACCTCATATGATGCGGTCCCCAACAATCGGTCTTTCCTTCTCATCTCGTGTGATGTCTCCCTTGACTCACAGTTTTGGGTGACTTTCCTAAAGTCTACCTCTTTTTCCTAGACCTCTCCAGCCTTTTCCTTCACCCCTCTTCCTTCCCCATCAGCCCTTCTGCCTGAAGAATGAGCCACCGGCTCCAAATGCTTGCCTACTTACAACTCTCTTTTAGGTGTGTGTTCTGCCACCGCTTGGTGAGTAGATTTTTTATTTATCCAATTAAATTATTACCTTAAGGTTTGGAAGATTTGATTAATGGTGAGGCAACACACGACCTTCACTTTAAAGCCCTAATTGGAGTAAATTTCATTAGATTACAGATACAATACCACCATTGTTAACTATTAGCCATCAGTTTTATCATGCATTTCACTATGTATAACACTCTTCCAGCCATATTGTGTAAACTCTGTGCATTGAGATTGTAAGATGAATATACATACAGATTTGAGTTTGAACAGTTTCAGGAGACTTACAAAAGGATATGGAAAAAAATTATCTTTCGACATAATCAAGTTACTACTATTAACTGAAACATTTCCAACACAGAGAATCTTACATTCACTCCTAAAGCAATCAAATTATTATTCTGCACAAAGTTTAACTATCATGGCACTACACAGTAATATTTTAATCACCAAAATCTTTCTCTAAATCTAGAAATGTAATAAATATAGGAAGTTTGTGTGGGTGTGGCCACAATCTCCAGCAAGAATATGCCTTCTTCTATCTGCAACCTATATTTATATACATGTGGGACACCTTTCACCTTTTACTTTAAACCATCTTCAGGAGATTTAATATGGAATAATACAGTTTTTGTACATGCAATACTTACAGGTCAAAAAACAATTCACACCATAATTGTTACATTAATAAATTATTACTTACACTTATTCTTTTTTTTGTCCTTAAAACACTGACACATTTTCATGTCCCAATGATATTCTTATCTTGTAGCTTTCATATTTCCTAAGCTAACTGCTGTGGAACATTACTACTGGTGGAATGCAGATTTAATAGGGGTCAGAAAGTGGGTAAAGAGTTTTAGGGGTTTGGATGATTGGACATTTGGTTTAGAGGTTATATGGGGAGGATCAGGTATGAGCAAGAGGAAAGGCATTATTCTGACGATTGTCTGATGGAGTGTTAATCTACATTTTATCTATTAAGACAAATATTGAGTTGTTTGTTGTGTACACCTTGTCATTCAAAAGGGTTTCTCTTCAGCTTTTTTTTTTTTTAATATGATATATATTTTTTGGACCACCTTTACTTGACAAACAACTCACTATTCACAATCGTAGATGAAATAGTTAGGTCCGGTAAGTAGTGGTTGAAAGAAACAGATGTCAGGCAGTTAGTTTGGACCTCGGTTAACATAACCTCATTCAAACATTTGTGTATGCATCATAAAGATGTTCTTGGTCGAAAATGTCAGTTTATGGGCCTAATTCTCATCATTTGCAGGAGGTGTTAATGTTTTATTTCAATATGAAGAAAACAGCGGCTGAGTCTCATTGAATGCTCTGAAGTACATATGGTAAGGACGCTATTAGTGAAAGAACATGTAGTGAGTGGCTTCAACGCTTCAAGAATGGTGATTTTAACATCGTAGACCAGCATAGTGGTGGAAGAGAGAATGTTTTCGAAGATGAAGAATTAGAGACTTTGCTGGGTGAAGACTTGCATCAAACTCAAGAAGAGTTGGCGCAATTTGTGGGAGTGACACAGCAAGCCATTTCAAAATGTCTCAAGGCTATTGGAACGATTCAGAAATAAGGAACTTGGGTCCCGTGTAAGCTGAAACCAAGAGACGTTGAAGGGCATTTGTGTGTTTGTGAACAGATGTTTCAGAGGCAAAACCGGAAGGGATTTCTGTATCACATTGTGATCGGGGATGAAAAATGGGTTCATTACGATACCCCTAAATACAAAAAATCATGGAGATATCCTGGCCATGCTTCCATGTCAACGGGCACACCGAATATTCACGAATCCAAGATCATGCTCTGCATCTGGTGGGACCAACTTGGCGTTGTGTACTATGAGGTGTTAAAACCAAATGAAACAATCACAGGTGCTCGTTATTGAATGAAATTAATGCGTTTGAGCAGAGCATTAAAAGACAAATGGCCGCAATACAGTGAGAGGCACGATAAAGTGATTTTGCAGCACAACGCTCGATCCCACATTGCAAAAGGGGTCAAAACGTACTTGGAAATATTAAAATATGAAGTCCTACCCCAACTGCTGTATTCTACAGACATTGCTCCCTCTGACTATCACCTGTTTAGGTCAATGGCACATGGCCTAGCTGATCAACACTTCCAATCTCATGAAGAAGTCACGAATTGGATCGATTCATGGATAGCTTCAAAAGATGACCATTTTTTTCGATGCAGGACTCGTACACTGCCCCAAAGATGGGAGAAAGTAGTGGCCAGCGATGGAAAATACTTTGAATGATACATGTGTAACCAATTTGTTTCATTAAAGCCTCAAATGTTGGGGAAAAATGGCAGAAGCATAGTTGTACACCTTGTAAGTTGTGAACTGTTTTAGAGTTGTATGACGTCATGTCCCCCCTACTGGCCACCAGTATCCCTGGTAAAAGGTGACAGTTATATTATATTCTTCAATACTTATCAAATTTGCTGGTTTTTGAAGTGTAAACAGAGTATAATAAATGCCTCTATAAGTAACAACACTGCCTATCTTCAGTATCAGTTTCTGATGTAAACAATAGGACCATTTCATCACAGCAGCATACTGTGAGAACAAATATTTTCTCTTGTTTCTATCTCTGAAGATTCTCACCTGATAGAATGATCTCCATTCCAGACGCAGCACTACCACTGTCACTCTAGTCTGTGTAATTTCCTTGATAAATGGTTTGCTTGGTACAACCAGTTCACTGTTGGGTATTCTTTAAGACACACCCCATCTTTCCTTACGCTGATAGCTTCAAAGGAACATTCACTGTTGGGTATTCTTTAAGACGAGCCCCATCTTTCCTTACGCTGATAGCTTCAAAGGAATATTCCCCCCCCCCCCCCCCCCCCCCACCACCATTAACCATGGATCTTGCCAATGTGTGGTGGCCTGTGTGCCTCAATGGTACAGATAGCTGTAACATAGGTGCAGCCATCACAGAGAGGTACCTATGGAGACCAGACTAATAGTGAATGCATTACTGTAACCAATTTAACATACACACAAAACCAACACCCACCAAATTATTACACGTTTGTATGCATAATAGCTCCAAAGATGATTAAGAGGTTGAATGAGGTAAAATAAGTTATTCAGATGGTTAAGGGAGACCGAACTATCAGTTTAATAAATCACAGCTGCAAAATACTAACACAAATTCTTTACAGACGAATGGAAAAACTAGTAGAAGCCGACCTCGGGGAAGATCAGTTTGGATTCCATAGAAATGTTGGAACACTCGAGGCAATACTGACTCTACGACTTATCTTGGAAGAAAGATTAAGGAAAGGCAAACCTACGTTTCTAGCATTTGCAGACTTAAGAGAAAGCTTTTGACAATGTTGACTGGAATACTCTCTTTCAAATACTGAAGGTGGCAGGGGTAAAATACAGGGAGCAAAAGGCTATTTACAATTTGTACAGAAATCAGATGGCAGTTACAAGAGTCGAGTGGCATGAAAGGGAAGCAGTGGTTGGGAAGGGAGTGAGACAGGGTTGTAGCCTCTCCCCGATGCTATTCAATCTGTATATTGAGCAAGCAGTAGAGGAAACTAAAGAAAAGTTCGGAGTAGGTATTAAAATCCATGGAGAAGAAAAAACTTTGAGGTTTGCCGATGACATTGTAATTCTGTCAGAGACAGCAAAGGACTTGGAAGAGCAGTTGAACGGAATGGACAGTGTCTTGAAAGGAGGGTATAAGATGAACATCAACAAAGGCAAAACGAGGATAATGGAATGTAGTCGAATTAGATCGGGTGATGCTGAGGGAATTAGATTAGGAAATGAGACACTTAAAGTAGTAAAGGAGTTTTGCTATTTGAGCAGCAAAATAACTGATGATGGTCGAAGTAAAGAGGATATAAAATGTAGATTGGCAATGGAAAGGAAATCGTTTCTGAAGAAGAGAAATTTGTTAACATTGAGTATTGATTTAAGTGTCAGGAAGTTGTTTCTGAAAGTATTTGTATGGAGTGTAGCCATGTATGGAAGTGAAACATGGTCGATAAATAGTTTAGACAAGAAGAGAATAGAAGCTTTCAAGATGTGGTGCTACAGAAGAATGCTGAAGATTAGATGAGTAGATCACATAACTAATGATGAGGTATTGAATAGAATTGGGGAGAAGATGAGTTTGTGGCACAACTTGACTAGAAGAAGGGATCGGTTGGTAGGACATGTTCTGAGGCATCAAGGGATCAGCAATTTAATACTGGAGCGCAGCGTGGAGGGTAAAAATCGTAGAGGGAGACCAAGAGATGAATACACTAAGCAGATTCAGAAGGATGTAGGCTGCAGTAGGTACTGGGAGATGAAGAAGCTTGCACAGGATAGAGTACCATGGAGAGCTGCATCAAACCAGTCTCAGGAATGAAGATCACAACAACAACAACAACAACAACAACAACTAGGGAGATGAAACTTTAATTATAATGGGAGATCAGAATTTGATAGTACATAAGAGACAAGAAAGAAAAATAACATGTACTGATGGGAAAGGAATCATAGAATTTCCCACAGAGCTTAATTTAATCATAGCTAATATTTGGTTTAAGAATCATGTAACAAGGATGTATATGTGGAAAAGACCTTTAGACACTGGAAGGTATCATGTGAATTATACAGGGTGTACATGAAGTCTGGGAACACTTTCAATTGTTTATTGCACAAGAAACAAACATTAAACAGCAATCACACATATGCCATGTTGAAGAGAAACCCCGAAAGTTATTTTTCATGTATACCGCCACAGCATAGTTTGGTAATTTGTCGCTAGTCAGCACTAGTCGCAAGGCGAGTTCAGGTGCGGAGTGAGCTTTCTGTGTGTTGGAGTTCGACAACAACAAGTGTGATACAACTGTGCAATGGATGTTTAGAACGAAGTATGGTAAGAAGCCATCAACAAGGAAGGCCATTTACTACTGGCACAACAGATTCATTACAATGGGTTGCTTGTGCCCGGCAAAGACAAGCGGACGTCCCAATGTGATTGAAGTGCATGTGGAATGCGAACGAGAGCACTGTAACTGGATATTCCTACTTGGACAGTGGCTGATGCCTCAAATTGCAATCAGACTCTCCATTCGTCTTTCAGCAGGATGGGTCTCCACCCCATTTTCATCGTGAAGTTCGTGGATGCCTGAACACGGAGCTGCCAAATGCTACAGAAGGGGACGGCTGTTTCATGAAATGGCCTCCCCCATCACCAGATCTCACTTTTTTCTGTGTAGACACATTAAAGATCTGTTATATGTACCGCCTCTACCAAGAGATGTAGCAGAGCTCCGGGAGAGAACACGGGAAGCGACTGCCACAGTCGATGGTGTCCTCCTAGGACGGGTATGGCAAGAATTCGATTACTGTATTGACGTCTGCTGGGTCACTCATGGTTCGCATATCAAATTTTTTGTAAAAAAAAAAAAAAAAAAAAAATAAAAAAAAAAAAAAAAAATAAAAAAAAAATAAAAAAAAAAAACTTTCAGAGTTTCTCTTCAAAATGCAATATGTATGACATCTGTACAATGTTTAATTCTTGTGCAATAAATAATTGAAAGTGTTCCCGGCCTTTATGTGCACCCTGTATAATGGTAAGACAAAGATTCTGAAACCAAATTCTAAACTAAAAGACATTTGCAGGAGCAGATGTGGGCACTAAACATAATTTATTAGTTACGAACTGCAGATTAAAACTGGAGAAACTGCAAAAAGACAGGACATTAATAATGATAGAACCTGAATAAATTGAAGGAGCCACAGGTTGTTGTGAGTTTCAGAGGGAGCATTAGGCAATGCTCAACTGAAATGGGAAAGGAATACAATAGAAGACAAATGGGTAGCGTTCAAAGATGAAATGGGAAAGACAGTAGAGGATCAAATAGGAAAAAGACAGGGCCTAGTAGAAATATTTGGATCACAGAGACGATATTGAATTTAACTTATGAAAGCAGTAAATGTAAAAATGCAATTAACTGAGCAGGTGAAGAGGAATACAGGCTTCTAAAAAATGAAATTGACAGAAAGTGCATAAGTAGGAATGGTTAGAGGACAAACATAAGGTCGCAGCTTACAAGTTATCGGAATGTTAGATACCACCTACAGTAACCCCCCCCCCCCCCCCCCCCCTTCACTTTTCAGCAGTCTGACCCAAAAAGTGTAAAATACAGGAAAGCACAGGAAACACAACAAGCTGTAGATTTTGTACCAATTATTCTCTGCTACTATTTTAACCAGTAATGTGTTACAAATTTTATTTACTGCCATTTTTTTAATGATTATCAATAATGAATCTCACATTAGGACGTGAATATCTTTTTAATGTGGTTTCACAGAAGACTTTTGCTTATTTACACTATTGGACATGATCAGAACAAAGAAGGAAACACCCATGATTACCGTGAAGGTGGTGGCTGAGTGCTAACACAGCACTCAGCCACAGCCATTGTGATAATCAGAAGGCAGTGGCTGAATGCTGACACACGCAAATGCGAGTGCAGGTTTGCCTCTTCATTTGGGTCATGTCCAATGGTGTACAAACACTGAAGAAAAAGTCTTTTGTGAAACCACATTAAAAAGATATTTGTGTTCCAATGTCAGACTTATTATTGATAATCATTATAAAATTATGGTAAATAAAACCTGTAACACAATATTGGTTAAAACACTGAAGATGGTAGTCTTTGCAAACAGAGAAGAATAGACACAAAATCTACAGTTTGTTGCTCACAAGGAGGTCACTCAGTTCAGGGATATCCTAGGCAAGAAAGAAGGCAGAAATTTTCATCATGTTACGTGGCCTCTTGACGAAGAATGTTTATGTCTGACATCAGGTCGTATGAACCTAAGGCTGTGCACCTAGTATTGGTTAGGGTACTTCACAAGGAGGTAACAACAATTCCTGAAAGCACATTATATGGACAGCCATCTCCAAAAGATGTGTTTATTTGTATAAATGACTGTGAAATTAAATTAAAGCCGACATAATACATCACAGTGAGCAGAAGGAAGGTTGCTACTTGGGCCACTACCATCAGATCGTTATTATCATGAATGCAGTGACTCAGCATACTTTTCCACCATTCCAAACAATGTGAACCTGTAATACAGGTGGCTGTGACTCAACACACCAACACGTGTTTTCTGCTTTGATCCAAGGAATGACTTTGAGCAGGAATATATGATTCACTTTTTGCAGAAATCTGTATGAAGATCGATGTTAAAGGTCATGATAACATCAAAGAAAACTTAAAGTGTGAGGAACGTTGTAACATGGAACTGTTAATGATGGGAAAGCATTGTATTGAGAGAACATGAATTCTGTTGGGACTGACCAAAATAAACTTAAAAAACGGGAAAACATAAAATGATGTAATTAAAAAATAGGTTTTTACTGTATAGGAAAATTAAAGGGACCTTTGGAGATATGGAAAGCACTTATAAACTTATATGAGTATCTAGAGCTCAGATGGCAAAGTAGTATTTAAGCAAATAAGGGAAAGCTGGAAGGTGGAAGCAATATACAAGAGCTATAAAAGGGATATGAACTTGAAGGCAGTATTACGGAAGAGGAAATAGGTGAAGGTATGAGAAGCATATGTCAGAGCACTTGAAGACCTAAGCAAAAACGCACACATGAAGTAAATGGTATTCCCTCAGAGGTACCGAGAATTCTGGGAGAGCAAGTCATGAACACATACTCCACCAGGTATGCAAGATATACAAGAAAGGCAAAATACTCTCAGATATAAAGAAGAATGTAATAATTCAAATTCCGCAAAAGGCAGGTGCTGACAGTAGTGAATATTACTGAATGTCACAAACTACCAACATAAATTATTTAAAGAAAATAGTGGGAAAATAGTAGAGGCCGACCTCAGGGAAGATCTGTTTGGGTTCCAGTGAAATGTTGGAACAAACAAGATAAAAATGACTCTCAAAGCAGTGGCAGGAGAATACACATTCAAAAAAAGGAATTATGTATGCAACCTTTCAGAGCCACTGGCTCCTTCTTCTGGCAGAAGGGTTGAAGGAGGAGGAAGATGGGTGTAGGAAAAGGACTGGAGAGGTTTAGGAAAAGGGTTTACAGTTTGGAAAAGTCCCCAAATGCTGGGGCAGGGGAGACTTACCAGATAGGATGAGAAGGAAAAACTGATTTCTGGGGACTGCAATGGATGAGATTTGAAAACCTGAAAGCTTAAAGTGGACGAAAGGGTAATACACAAGCTAAGTGCATTGTACGTGATAGAGGTGGGAGGGGGACAGCAAAAAATAGGCAGGTCAGAAAATGAAAGACATAGAAAACTAAAATGGAGTGAAGAATGGTGTAGTTACTGTGAAGAAATGCCAAGACGGAAGAAATTAATGTAAATGGAGGCCAGGTGGGTGGCAAGAACCAAGGACACGCAGTTCCCACTTGTGGAGTTATGAGAAACTGGTGTCTGGAGGAAGAATCCAGATGCCACAGGCCCCGAGATCACAATTGTCATGTTGTAGAGCATGCTTTGTAACAGGATATTGTGTACCACCAGTACACACCATCTGCCAATGGCCATCCACCCTAACCGACAACTTGGTGGTGCTTACACTGATGTAAAAGGCTGAACAGTTTAAGAATGGTTAGTATATGACATGTGTCATTTCCCAGGTGTCCACCACTGAACAGTTTAAGAATGGCTGGTATATGACATGTGTCATTTCCCAGGTGTTCACCACTGTAGCTGAGTGGACAGCATGCCGGCTTGTCATGCCGGGGGCCTGGGTTCGATTCCCGGCTGGGTTTGAGATTTTCTCCGCTCAGGGACTGGGTGGCTGTGCCATCTTTATCATCATCATTTCATCCTCATCGATGTGCAAGTAGCCAAAGTGGCATCAACTCAAAAGACTTGCACCAGGCACTCGGGTCTACCCACTTGGAGGCCCTCGCCACACAACATATCATTTTCATTTCACAGGTGGCTCTCCCTTTGATGGTATATGTTTTGCCAGTAACAGGGCTGGTATAGGTGGTGGTAAGAGTGCACATAGGGCAAATCTTGCAGTGGGGATGGCCACAGGGGTAGGAGCCTTAGGGTAGGGACATGAGTGCAGAAGTAGCTTAGGGCCTGACAAGGATACTGCAGAGATTGGGAGGACGACATAAAGCTATTCTAGGTGTGCTGGCAAAAACTCAAGACAGAATGAACCTAATTTCAGGACTTGATTTTTAGGAAGTCATGGCCTTGTCAATGTAGCTGATTAACACATTCGAGACCATGATAATACTGAGTGACAAGCAGTGTACTCCTAAGTTGTTTTTTTGGAGGGATCAGCAGTACCAGGATTGGATGTGATGGCCTGGGAAATCTGCTTTTGAGATAGGCTGGTGGTATAATTATGTCCAGTGAAGGCTGAGGTGATATGTGTTCTCCTGCTGCCACTTGGTGAGTAGATTTTTTTAACTATCCAATTACATTATATTATACTGACAAAAAATTATTATTTACATTGTTATAATAATGACTCTGGAACTTTTCTTGGAAGATAGGTTAAATAAAGGAAAAATCTATGTTTTAGCTTATAAATTTAGAGAAAGTTTTTGAGCATGTTGTGTGAAATACACACTTTGAAATTCTTAAAGCACCTGGGATAAAAGTACAGGGAGCAAAAAGTTGTGTACAGATTTTACAGAAACCAGATGGCAGTTATAATAGTTGAAGCTCATTAAAAAGAAACAGTAATTAAGAAGGGAATGAGACAGGTTGTGGCGGTTTCTTGATGTTATTCAATCTATACACTGAGAAAACTGTAAATTAAGTCAAGGAAAATAATGGAAAGGGATATAAAAACTTTGACGGGATTATAGTGTCATCAGCAAATCTCAGAGATGGCAAAAGACTTTAAAGAATAGCGAACAGGATGGACAGTGACTTGGCAAAGGGTATAAGGTGAAAATCTACAAAAGTAAAATGAGAGTAAGGGAATGTAGTTGAATTAAGCATACAATTTAAATTAGGAAATGATACACTAAAAGTAGTAGATGTGTTTTGCTACTTGGTCTGTAAAATAACAGATGACACCGAAACTAGAGACAATATAAAATGCGTGAAAAAGAGAAGACTTGTTAACACGGAATATAAACTCTCATAATGTTACGAAGTATTTTCTTTATGCATTTGGAGTATAGCCTTGGACAGAAGAGAAATGTGTATGTTAAACACCTCAGACAAGAAGAGAACTGAAGCTTCTGAAAAGTGGTCCTACAGAAGAATGTCAAAGATTACATGGGCAGATCAAATAACTAATTAGGAGGTACTGATTGGGGTAGGGGTTAATAATAATAATAATAATAATAATAATAATAATAATAATAATAAACCCCGTGGAGGCCCGGGAAAAGAATAGGCCTCCGGTATGTTCTGCCAGTCGTAAAAGGCGACAAAAAGAACAAACCACTAATAGGGCTAACCCCCCTTTTAGTGTGATTACTTGGTTCAGGACAGAACTAAAGAAGCCTCGGAGAAGCGCCGTCATGGTCGGGGACGACGCTTGAATCCTATGCCCGCCCACAATGGTAACGACACTGCTAGCCAACTGGAAAATGATTTAAATCCGAATAGAGGTGTTTTGCAGGATATGCTTCCTGCAACCACCCTAGAAGGAAAACAAAGACAGAGGATGAGATGGTCAGATGAAGTTAATCGACACCTCATGTTCTGTTATTACCAAGCAACAAACCTAGGAACCAACACAACTGGATACAGATCGCAAGTATACACAACATTTATTACCAGATACCCAGAATTAAAATTTTTAACAGAACAACGACTAGCTGATCAGATCCGTGTAATAATAAAAAATAACAGGATACCCCAGTCAGAATTAGATAACATCAAACAACAAGTACAACAAATACTGGAACAAAATAATGTGCAATCAGAAGAAGAAGAAAATACAGTAATGGACTCAAACATCCCAGAGCAAACAAACAAAGAACAACACGCACCAATTAAACAATCAGAGGAAAACGAAATCTTAAGGCAGCCACCAGAACAAGCACAAATAGAACACAAAGTGACACAGATATTAGATATAGAAGAAAAATTTCAGCTAACATATATAGAATAGAAAGACACAAATACAGACATTAGACCATTCTTGCATAGACCATCAAATAACCCACAAGTCGAAACAACAATAAAAACTATCAACACAATCATACACAACAAAATAAATGAAAACACAACTATGGAAGAGTTACAACTACTGGTATATATAGGAGCACTCACTACACTAAATATACACACTAGGCAGAGATCAGAACCAACCAACACACAGAAGAAACCCACAAAACCAGCATGGCAACACAGGCTACAGATCAAAATAGAAAAACTGAGAAAAGACATCGGACAACTAACACAATTTATAAGAAATGAAATCTCGGAAAAAAAACGAAAAAGGTTAGGTAAAATCTCACAACAAGAAGCGACAGAGCAATTAGACGAAAAGAAGCAGAAATTACAAGCATTCGCCAAACGACTCAGAAGATACAAAAAAAGTGAAAATAGAAGGAAACAAAACCAAACATTCAACACAAACCAAAAGAAATTTTACCAGACAATAGATAACACACACATTGAAATAAACAATCCACCAAACATAACAGACATGGAACACTTCTGGAGCAACATATGGTCAAACCCGGTACAACATAACAGGCATGCACGGTGGATACAAGCAGAAACAGACACATACAAGATGATACAACAAATGCCTGAAGTGACAATTTTGCAACATGAAGTCACCCAAGCAATTAATTCTACTCACAATTGGAAAGCCCCTGGAAATGATAAAATAGCAAATTTCTGGTTAAAGAAGTTCACCGCAACACATTCACATCTAACTAAATTATTTAACAGTTACATTGCAGACCCATACACATTCCCTGATACACTTACACATGGAATAACTTATCTGAAACCTAAAGATCAAGCAGACACAGCGAACCCAGCTAAATATCGCCCCATAACATGCCTACCAACAATATACAAAATATTAACTTCAGTCATTAAACAGAAACTAGTGACACATACAACACAGAACAAAATTATAAATGAAGAACAAAAAGGCTGTTGCAAAGGAGCACGAGGATGTAAAGAGCAACTGATAATAGATGCAGAGGTGACATATCAAGCTAAAACTAAACAAAGGTCGCTACACTACGCATACATCGATTACCAAAAAGCTTTTGATAGTGTACCCCACTCATGGTTACTACAAATATTGGAAATATATAAAGTAGATCTTAAATTGATACAGTTCCTAAACATAGTAATGAAAAACTGGAAAACTACACTTAATATCCAAACAAATTCAAATAATATCACATCACAGCCAATACAGATTAAGCGTGGAATATACCAAGGAGATTCATTAAGTCCTTTCTGGTTCTGCCTTGCTCTGAACCCACTATCCAACATGCTAAATAATACAAATTATGGTTACAATATTACTGGAACATACCCACACAAAATCACACATTTGCTATACATGGATGATCTAAAACTACTGGCAGCAACAAATCAACAACTCAACCAATTACTAAAGATAACAGAAGTATTTAGCAATGATATAAATATGGCTTTTGGAACAGACAAATGTAAGAAAAATAGCATAGTCAAGGGAAAACACACTAAACAAGAAGATTACATATTGGATAACCACAGCGACTGCATAGAAGCGATGGAAAAAACAGATGCCTATAAATATCTAGGATACAGACAAAAAATAGGAATAGATGATAGAAATATTAAGGAAGAGCTAAAAGAAAAATATAGACAAAGACTAACAAAAATACTGAAAACAGAATTGACAGCAAGAAACAAGACAAAAGCTATAAATACCTATGCTATACCAATATTGACCTACTCATTTGGAGTAGTGAAATGGAGTAACACAGACCTAGAAGCACTCAATACACTTACACGATCACAATGCCACAAATATAGAATACATCACATACATTCAGCAACAGAAAGATTCACATTAAGCAGAAAGGAAGGAGGAAGGGGATTTATCGACATAAAAAACCTACATTATGGACAGGTAGACAATTTAAGAAAATTCTTTCTAGAACGAGCAGAAACTAGCAAAATACACAAAGCAATCACCCACATAAATACATCGGCTACACCACTACAATTTCATAACCACCTCTACAACCCTTTAGATCACATAACATCAACAGATACAAAGAAAGTAAATTGGAAAAAGAAAACACTACATGGCAAGCACCCGTATCATCTAACACAGCCACACATCGATCAAGACGCATCCAACACATGGCTAAAAAGAGGCAATATATACAGTGAGACAGAAGGATTCATGATTGCAATACAGGATCAAACAATAAACACCAGATATTACAGCAAGCATATTATTAAAGATCCCAATACCACAACAGATAAATGCAGACTTTGCAAACAACAAATAGAAACAGTAGATCACATCACAAGCAGATGTACAATACTAGCAAATACAGAATACCCCAGAAGACATGACAACGTCGCAAAAATAATACATCAACAGCTTGCCTAACAACATAAACTTTTAAAACAACACGTTCCTACATACAAGTATACACCACAAAATGTACTGGAGAATGATGAATACAAATTATACTGGAACAGAACCATTATAACAGATAAAACAACGCCACATAACAAACCTGACATCATACTCACCAATAAAAAGAAGAAATTAACACAACTAATTGAAATATCCATACCCAATACAGCAAATATACAGAAGAAAACAGGAGAAAAAATTGAAAAATACATCCAACTGGCTGAGGAAGTCAAGGACATGTGGCATCAGGATAAAGTTGACATTATACCAATTATACTTTCAACTACAGGAGTCATACCACGCAATATCCACCAGTACATCAATGCAATACAGCTACATCCAAACTTATATATACAACTTCAGAAATCCGTAATTATTGATACATGTTCAATTACCCGAAAGTTCCTAAACGCAATGTAGCATATACCGTACAGTTAAAACGAAGTGACGCTTGATCAAGGTCCGCGTCACTTTCATTCCGAACCAGACCTAAGGTCTGAGAAAGGAAACATAATAATAATAATAGTAAAAGAATAAAAGAAAAAATAGGCCTCCGGTATGTTCTGCCAGTCGTAAAAGGCTGAAAAGAACAAACCACTAATAGGGCTAACCCCCATTTTAGTGTGATTAGTTGGTTCAGGACAGAACTAATGAAGCCTCGGACAAGCGCTGTCGTGGTCGGGGACGATGCTTGAACCCTATGCCCGTCAACAATGGTAACGACACTGCTAGCCACACGGAAAATGACTTAAATCCAAATAGAGGTGTTTTGAAGGATATGCTCCCTGCAACCACTCTAGTAGGAAAACAAAGACAGAGGATGAGATGGTTAGATGAAGTTAACCGACACCTCATGTTCTGTTATTACCAAGCAACAAACTTAGGAACCAACACAACTGGATACAGATCACAAGTATACACAACATTTATTACCAGATACCCAGAATTAAAATTTTTAACAGAACAATGACTAGCTGATCAGATCCGTGTAATAATAAAAAATAACAGGATACCCCAGTCAGAATTAGAAAACATCAAACAAGTAAAACAAATACTGGAACAAAATAATGTGCAATCAGAAGAAGAAGAAAATACAGTAATGGACTCAAACATCCCAGAGCAAACAAACAAAGAACAATACGCATCAATTAAATAATCAGACGAAAACGAAATCTTAAGACGGCCACCAGAACAAGCACAAATAGAACACGAAGTGACACACATGTTAGATATAGAAGAAAAATTTTAGCCAACATATATAGAAAACAAAGACACAAATACAGACATTAGGCCATTCTTGCATAGACCACCAAATAACCCACAAGTCGAAACAATAATAACAACTATCAACACAATCATACACAGTAAAATAAATGAAAATACAACTATGAAAGAGTTACAACTACTGGTTTATATAGGAGCACTCACTACACTAATTATACACACTAGGCAGAGTTCAGAACAAACCAACACACAGAAAAAACCCACAAAACCAGCATGGCAACACAGGCTACAGATCAGAATAGAAAAACTGAGAAAAGACATGGACAACTAACACAATTTATAAGAAATGAAATATCGGACAAGAAATGAAAAAGGTTAGGTAAAATCTCACAACAAGAAGCGATAGAGCAATTAGATGAAAAGAAGCAGAAATTACAGGCATTGGCCAAACGACTTAGAAGATACAAAAAATGTGAAAATAGAAGGAATCAAAACCAAACATTCAACACAAACCAAAAGAAATTTTATCAGACAATAAATAACACACACATTAATATAGACAACCCACCAAACATAGCAGACATGGAACACTTCTGGAGCAACATATGGTGAAACCCAGTACAACATAACAGACGTGCACGGTGGGTACAAGCAGAAACAGACACATACAAGATGCCTGAAGTGATAATTTTGCAAGATGAAGTCACCCGAGCAATTAATTCTACGCATAATTGGAAAGCCCTTGGAAAATATAAAATAGCAAATTTATGGCTAAAGAAGTTCACCTCAACACATTCACATCTAACTAAATTATTTAACATATCTAAAAACAAAGATGATGTGACTTACCAAACGAAAGCACGGTTGATAGACACACAAACATACACACAAAATTCAAGCTTTCACAACCAACGGTTGCTTCATCAGGAAAGACGGAAGGAGAGGGAAAGACGAAAGGATGTGGGTTTTAAGGTAGAGGGTAAGGAGTCATTCCAATCCCGGGAGCGGAAAGACTTACCTTAGGGGGAAAAAAAGGACAGGTATACACTCGCGCGCACACACACACACACACACACACACATCCATCCGCACATACACAGACACAAGCAGACATTTCAGACATTTAACAGTTACATTGCAGACCCATACACATTCCCTGATACACTTACACATGGAATAACTTATCTGAAACCTAAAGATCAAGCAGACACAGCAAACCTAGCTAAATATCACCCCATAACATGCCTACCAACAATATATAAAATATTAACTTCAGTCATTACACAAAAATTAATGACACATACAACACAGAACAAAATTATAAATGAAGAACAAAAAGGCTGTTGCAAAGGAGCACGAGGATGTAAAGAGCAACTGATAATAGATGCAGAGGTGACATATCAAGCTAAAACTAAACAAAGGTCGCTACACTACGCATACATTGATTACCAAAAAGCTTTTGATAGCTACCCCACTCATGGTTACTACAAATATTGGAAATATACAAAGTAGATCCTAAATTAATACAGTTCCTAAACATAGTAATGAAAAATTGGAAAACCACAATTAATATCCAAACAATTTCAAATAATATAACATCACAGCCAATACAGATTAAGCATGGAATATACCAAGGAGACTCATTAAGTCCTTTCTGGTTCTGCCTTGCTCTGAAGCCACTATCCAACATGCTAAATACTACAAATTATGGATACAATATTACTGGAACATACCAACACAAAATTACACATTTGCTATACATGGATGATCTAAAACTACTGGCAGCAACAAATCAACAACTCAACCAATTACTAGAGATAACAGAAGTATTCAGCAATGATATAAATATGGCTTTTGGAACAGACAAATGTAAGAAAAATAGCATAGTCAAGGGAAAACACACTAAACAAGAAGATTACATATTGGATAACCACGACTGCATAGAAGCGATGGAAAAAACAGATGCCTATAAATATCTAGGATACAGACAAAAAATAGGAATAGATAATACAAATATTAAAGAAGAACTAAAGGAAAAATATAGACAAAGACTAACAAAAATACTGAAAACAGAATTGACAACAAGAAACAAGACAAAAGCTATAAATACCTATGCTATACCAATATTGACCTACTCATTTGGAGTAGTGAAATGGAGTAACACAGACCTAGAAGCACTTAATACACTTACACGATCACAATGCCACAAATATAGAATACATCACATACATTCAGCAACAGAAAGATTTACATTAAGCAGAAAGGAAGGAGGAAGGGGATTTATCGACATAAAAAACCTACATTATGGATATCAATATAATAGAGGGAAACATTCCACGTGGGAAAAATTATATATAAAAACAAAGATGAGGTGACTTACCGAACGAAAGCGCTGGCAGGTCGATAGACACACAAACAAACACAAACATACACACAAAATTCAAGCTTTCGCAACAAACTGTTGCCTCATCAGGAAAGAGAGAAGGAGAGAGAAAGACGAAAGGATGTGGGTTTTAAAACATTTTAAAACCCACATCCTTTCGTCTTTCCCTCTCCTTCTCTCTTTCCTGATGAGGCAACAGGTTGTTGCGAAAGCTTGAATTTTGTGTGTATGTTTGTGTTTGTTTGTGTGTCTATCGACCTACATTATGGATAGGCAGACAATTTAAGGAAATCTTTATAGAACGAGCAGAAACTACCAAAATACACAGAGCAATCACTCATATAAATGCATCGGCTACACCATTGCAATTTCATAACCACTTCTACAACCCTTTAGATCACTTAACATCAACAGATACGAAGAAAGTAAATAGGAAAAAGGAAACACTACATGGCAAGCACCCGTATCATCTAACACAGCCACACATTGATCAAGACGCATCCAACACATGGCTAAGAAAAGGCAATATATACAGTGAGACAGAAGGATTCATGATTGCAATGCAGGATCAAACAATAAACACCAGATATTACAGCAAGCATATTATTAAAGATCCCAATACCACAACAGATAAATGCAGACTTTGCAAACAACAAATAGAAACAGTAGATCACGTCACAAGTGGATGCACAATACTAGCAAATACAGAATACCCCAGAAGACATGACAATGTAGCAAAAATAATACATCAACAACTTGCCATACAACATAAACTAATAAAACAACAGGTTCCCACATACAAGTATGCACTACAAAATGTACTGGAAAATAATGAATACAAATTATACTGGAACAGAACCATTATAACAGATAAAACAACACCACATAACAAACCTGACATCATACTAACCAATAAAAAGAAGAAATTACACAACTAATCGAAATATCCATACCCAATACAACAAATATACAGAAGAAAACGGGAGAAAAAATTGAAAAATACATCCAACTGGGTGAGGAAGTCAAACACATGTGGCACCAGGATAAAGTTGACATCATACCAATTATACTATCAACTACAGGAGTCATACCACACAATATCCACCAGTAGATCAACGCAATACAGCTACATCTAAACGTATATATACAACTACAGAAATCTGTAATCATTGATACATGTTCAATTACCCGAAAGTTCCTAAATGCAATGTAACATATACCGTACAGTTAAAAAGGAAGTCACACATGATCAAGGTCCGCGTCACTTTCCATTTTTAGCCAGATGTAACGTCTGAGAAAGGAAAGAAATAATAATAATAATTGTTACAGCATGACTAAAAGAAGGGATCGGTTTAGAACTCATCCAGAGGCATCAAGGGGTCATAAATATTGTAATGGATGGAAGTGTGGCGAGTAAAAATTGTAGAGGGACACCAATGCTGGAATCCAGGACACAGGTTCAAATAGATGTGGAATGCAGTATTTACAGAGGAGAGAAGTGCCTCATACAAGTGTGGATAACTGCTTCAAACCAGTCTAAAGTCTGAACACCACCACCAAAACAACAACATCAACTGGCCACAAACAGGATTATGGCACACAATGTTCATAATGATGTATGTGTTCTGTATCTCCTGTCAGATTTATTTTTAAATGGCAAAAACAGTAACTGTCCTCAACTTCTGTCGACTGGTAGGATAACTTTTTTCACAATTTGGAAAATTTATTCTTAAATAAACTGCATTATTAATGGTCATCAGTTATATATCAAATCTTACCACATGAAAATCTGTGTATTACAAAACAACTGTTAGTTATTGACACTGAGCTGACTGATTCTTCATATAACCAATTATCAACTCTGTTTTGTGGGAAAGGGAGTACTGCTGGGAAGCTATCAGCTTAATGGAACAAATCTATGCTCACATACAACAAATCTACTCTGTCAAAGTCTAATAAAGTCAGTTTTAATGGCTTCAAAGAATCGCCTCATGTACCCACAATTCAGTAAGTTGTTACAACCAACAGTTGTAAGAATGTGATATTTATTACCTTTTTTAGGTTGCAAGATGTAAAACACTTGATATGATAAGTTACAAACTCTGTAGCTTATCAATATATTAAATATGCAAAAGAGATAATAAATATTAAATCCTTGAAGATACTGGCTGTAGCAACTCACTGTACTGTGGGTATATGAGGTGTCACTTTTAAGCCACTGACAGCCTTAACGGGCTCTGGCAGAGTGAATTTGTTGTAAGCAAGCATATCATTGTTCCTCTTGACGGAATACTTTAGAACAGTGATGCATTCTGTCTGCAATTCAGATTTAAGAGTTCTCTAACATTATATCAAAAGTATTTTGACATGTTCTATTTGAACTAATGTAGTGTATCTCTACTGTAATTTTACAAGTCAGTAGGTCTCTTATTTCTTGCATTGGCAAGGTTTAAGCAATTGTGCAGAAAGTGCCTTGCTTTTCAACATTATTTCACTTGGTCGGCACATAGATCGCCCTGAAGTAACTTTTTTTGGTACTGTTGTGATCCAAGATCTTCGAAATATACAAAAACATTGCTACTGCCAATAGTGATAAGTGGACCATACACAAAGTTAATTTTAAAAGAGCTGGTGGCAATAATCAGCTACAAGTTCATACTTACCAAACCCAGACCCAGAAACAATTATTAGCCCCATAAGTTGTTCACCATTTAGCAACACTCATGGTAACATATGTAGCTTCATGATTTTATATATATATATATAATCTCCTTGCTGTGAGAGAGCGTGCATGAACCAGGTTTTAACAGATTCCTCTAAGCTGTTCTATTACCTTTGCTCAGTCATACATTTTTTCTGCTCTGAGGTACAAAAATACAGTTTGATGAAAAGAAATATTCACAGATTGAGTTATTGCACTGATCCATCAATACAATCTTTTTCTTCACTGCCATATGCCAAGAATAGTTCCCTCTCGTTAAAAGACAAAACTAGCTTTGATTTTGTTTTCTTTATCCTGTTATTTGATTAAAAGACTACAATTTTAGGAATCGGAATCGTTTATTGTAGGTGTGAGTTGGGTTGGGTTGGGTTGTTTCGGGGAGAAGACCAGTCAGTGAGGTCATCGGTCTTATCGGATTAGGGAAGGACTGTGAAGGAAGTCGGCCGTGCCCTTTCAAAGGAACCATCTCGGCATTTGCCTAGAGTGATTTAGGGAAATCACGGAAAACCTAAATCAGGATGGCCGGACACAGGATTGAACTGTCGTCCTCCCGAATGCGAATCCTGTGTGCTAGCCACTGCACCACCTCGCTCGATCGTAAGAGTGACACACTCCATGAAAATTACTTTAATGGGCCTACACAATATTCAACAGCAAAGTCTGCTAAATTTAATACTAATTCCTTCCAGAAACTGAGGTTCAATTCCACATTTTATTAAATATCATAGTTCTTGGTTTTCTATATTTATCATCAAACAGTAAAAAATATGGGCCACATAATAAACATACCCGTGTCCACATATTTGCAGACGACCACACTTTTCCTGGCATGGCAAATGTAAACGACCTTGATGGCATTTACCACAAGTCCCAGCACACATGTGTTCACATTCCAGGACTTCCCCACAAGGCATTTCACACCTCGATAACAACTTGGCACTGTATGGTGATAATCCTGAAATTAAAGTAATGATAATATCTGAGAAAATGAATCAAAAGAACAAAGAAACAACAAGACTTGGATGACAAGGTTGTGCAAATGAATTCATAGGACATTCACGAAACACTAAGAACTGAAATTTTGCGTTGTGGCTACATGAAAGCCATTGAGTAATGATTTAAAATATCCACAATGATTTTCCTTGTTAATCCGATTCTGCGCTGAGGTTGCTAATGCATGCCTGTGTGATGGCACTTGGCTCTGTGATAAGCTGGTTTGAATTCTGCTCATCGAAAATTTTCATTGGCAGTATTTTGTTGGCAAGTGGAGGAGCAGTATTGGCATAAAGTTCCTGATCGCAAGTCTTTGCATCAATGGTTTGGATTTAAATTCCAAATCTTTCCACATTATCTCATGAAGTGAGGCATGTGATATTGTTGATTGTGATCCATCTGTCAGATGGAGACATTAAGCTCAGTGGCCCCTTGGTGCTGTTTGAGAGAAGTAGGTTATGTGCTGGTACTGAATTTCACTCTCTCCCTTCGTTTCTTCCATAACAACGGTGCCCTGTACAAGCATTAATCACAGTCATCCATATGTTACAGGTACACACTTGACACTTTGTAATAAGTTTGAGGAAGGCAACAGCAAACCACCTCCGCAAGGACCTTATGTGAATCCATGATGCAGGATTCCAGCATCTGGTGCCCAATGCTTAATCCATGAGTATGTGACACTCTTTGGCTTCTGATTGTTCTACTTAACTGCATACCAAACAAGCCAATTAAAGTATCAAAATTCAGCAGGAAGAAAAAAATAGTAATGCTGTCATACAGGAAGTATGTGTCATAAGGACAGCATGTGGTTCTACAAACCAACAGGGGCAACCATACAGTAACAAATTTGTAACACCAGCCTTCATCTGCAATTTCCTCGTAAGTGGCCAATGAACTTTTCCCAGTTTTTACACTAAAATACTGCACACTTACAAATCTTAACAAAGGGTTGCATCTTTTGTTCTATGGATCCTATTAATGAATCATTCCAACTGTAAAAACAAAGCATAGCCCAAAAAATTCAGGAAGCTGAAATCATGAAAAGCTCCCCAAAAAATACTTTTTGGCATTTATAATAATGTCCAAACTGTTTCCTAACACATATTTGTTATACATATTAATCAAGATTCTAATGAAAATGCTTGTAGTAATACTGAAAACATAAGTTCATTTCTTACAATAATAACAAGAACAACAGGAATACTGTTGTTGCTAACTGGTTCTTTGTGTGTGTAATGGCTTTGTGACTACATGATGATGCGAGTTATTCATAAAAGTGTCTCATGTTCATTTCAACCACTGAAATATTTCGTATACAGGACACTGACAAAGCTTATGTAGTAGCTACTAATTACAAATAGCCCCCAAAGCACTCTTGTCAGACACAAACAGTAGTTTGTTAAATTGTTTTCTATATACAGCACAAGATAACATATTCTTTGAACATTCTCTGGTTTTACAAGGAAAATATTTTCACACATGATCCATTACTAATTTCCTTTTGCAAATTTGTTGAGATTTAAGCAACAGAGACTTTTTTTATAGGTTGGATTTGTATGACTACCTGTGTGGTACCAGATCCTCCACAAACACTTTTCAGAGAAATCCCGAATTTAATTTTGGTCACACAGTAGAGTAGAAATAAATACTGATGACCATAGCAGAGCCTTACATGCCTGAGTCCACCAAATACAACTGAAGTATGACACAACAGTGGTAGTCTGATAAATGATTTTTAAACATCAACAGCCATCCACTGAGTGTGCAACTCATTCCAAGGTGGAACTTTCGTTTTTATAGAGCTTTTGAAGTATTTCATGGTTATTTATTTAATTTTGTCAAGTTAGGTCAATATGTTATAGTGATGGCTGTCTTAAGAGTCTCCTGCTCATACAAAATAAACTGAGGTAGACCCAACTAATGTCTTGTTAATCAGCTGTAAAACTCAGGATCTTTAAATTATGTGAGAAAGATATGTGTTATGACTTAAGTCCTATGAATGTTTAACTTCCTTTCACCAGTTATTACAAATGGTGCTCTGATGTTGGTTGTTATCTGAATTTATGCACCTGCAGTTTGATCTGACGTGAGACTACAATGAATTTTCTGACGATTGAAATGGGAAGGGAATGTTAAAACCGTGAATGTTCCAGTTTGTGGTTGAAAGTTTGCACCATTAATGCCTTGCTGTCCACTGTCTGCTACAGTGCCTAGTACTGAAATTTACAACTTATGAACCTAGTTTTGGGAGTTGCACGGTTCACATTGGTAGCAGAGTTCTTATTATATGAGTGGGATCTTGTAATGTTTGTGCCATCCTCACGATAATGATAATCAGTTCACTTCTGGAAGCAGATCAAAGAAACCCCTAGGCATTCTGATGCATTACTGTCTTTATCTACAATCCATCACACTATTCAAAAGTACATTTTGTAATTTCATCTGACCATCCATCATCTGTTACGTTTTTGTCTCATTCTTTCCCTATTTTTTGAAACCCTGCAAAGAAGTTCCATATCTATCTGCCAGCCATTTGCCTGGTTACATGTCTCACCATCCACCATTTAAGTTTCATTACAGTCACAATTAAATGTAACAGTACAATTTGCTTTCTGATAATAGTGCTTTGTTTTCAGTATCTCATAGAACTTTGTATAATAAAACTCTCCACTGCTCATTAAGCAACACTCAATTTTGGAAGTTTTCACACATAAAGCCAATGTCTCCTTACAATGAGCAAACACTGCTAATATGTACTAATTATAAACTCTCCTTTTCAGACTAATTCATTCATTTACCATGTACAGTACATCCCATCAAGAAGGGGAAGCTTCAGGGATGTGGAATGAGTCAAAGAACTAATAAAAAAACTGTCACTATACTTAGTGCTATTCACACTTATGCTAATTGAATAAATCAGTAAGAAAGCTGCTACTGTGAAAAAACCTAATGTTGCATCAGTTTTATCCTAAGTAATATAACAACCTCTGCTACTTGGGGTGCAGCTAGAAGAACTTCTCCATCCCTGAATCTAGATATTTAGATAATGTGTAAAAAAAAAGTGCCTAATGAAGTCCATTTTTATTTTTATTATTTTTAACGGGTAGATTTTCCCAATTTCTTGCTTTATGTTAGACATGAGTCTGTGGAACATCTTACCACTCCATTCTCAACCTTGGACAAGGATACAAAATATACATGAAAATTATTTTTGTATCTTGTATTGTGACTGTATATATCACCGTTCGGGCCTGGTAGTTTAGTGGTAAAGTGCATGCCTGAAAGCTGAGAGGCATAGGATCTAATCCATGATGGATCAAAGATTTTTCAGTCCGCATTTTAACCTAGTCTTCGCCTTTCAACAAAGTGAGGGGTTACCAGAAACAACATATGTTTTGGAATCTCCAGTTGGATAAGTGGGGTAGCTTAGGGACATGCAAATTGCCAAAGTGGAGTCCAATAAAAGATTTGCACTAGGCCATTGAGCCACACGGAATTATTATCATTATAGCTGAAATTGACTTCTGTAATCAGTAACTCATACCATTAAGGAGAAAAACCAGTGCCAGAAAAAAAAAAAAAAAAAAAAACTAGTGCACCTGAAAGATGACATTGATTTTGATCTGATGAAGGCACATGCCACTTGGAGGATAACAGATGCAGAGTCCATGCAGGATAAGGTTGCCGATGCACAGTGACCAATTTTCATCCAAAGCACTTGGCGAGTTCATCATTTGTTCAGGAGGGGAGATCAACAATGTTTGCAACATTTTGGCCAATCAGCGACGACAGAATTGAAGAGCAAGCCCTGCAATCTTTCTCAAATGATTTTACAGATATTATTAGCTAAAAAAATTATTTTTGCATTACTTATAGTTTCAGATATCAGGTTCTTGATGATGTGACCATCACTTTGTTAACTGTCATAGTTACTGTGATATTTACATGTGAGTAAGACACTGAGAGAAATTTGAAAAATTTTGCAGTTAGTGCATATTACATAATATGTTACTGTGTATGAAATTTAGCTAATACATCAAATTTTTCTTTACACTTGGGTGGAGCTCTCCATCTGTCACCAAGCTCAAGAAAACTGATCTGCTGGTGTACACTCATTTGCGATCATGTGGGCTCATGAATCAGCCAAATTGAAATATCCACAACATTTCTCACATTTCATAAATGATTTGAGATATCAAAAAGAGATTTTGGAAAATGATAGCACACAAAGAGGAAAGCATTATGCCATATGTTTATTACGCAAAACTTCACTATCTAACGTGTTATTCCACTAACTATAGACTTTTTCAATGAAAGAATGTAATTTTAAAGGGCCATCAATAGCTGGTGAAATGAGAAATGCTAAGGGTTTGGGAACAACGTAAGTGAAGAAATTACATTAATTAAACAAACACTGTTTTTTAGCCTTGTTTCACAATTCATTATTAATGTTATTGCACAAGCTAGGTTTCGGTTTATAAGCCCATTTTCAAATACATTACTGATTCCTGATTCCCAAAGATGATAACGCACAATTAAACATGATGACAAAGCAAAGATAATCATCTCAACTCCTTAAGGTTATCAATCCATTGCTTAATGTACAATTACATCCATGACCATTTTTAACAAATTACAAACATTAGTGCACACTTACCAATTACACTACAATGATCGGGCTAAAGTTATTGTGCATCAGACAAGAGCTTTTTAAACATGATGGACTGGCGCCCAAAGTTTTGCTTCTATCCTGGGGCTGTGATCTCATCTAAAAGAGGTGAATAATTGAATTGGGTTTGCTCGTTTAATAATAGGTGTGGGATATACACATCTGTTTTTTAATTTCTAAAATTTCTAATTGGTTGAGTTTGGCCCTCTTTTCCTCTGTGCGTAGGACTTGTTCATCTATTGTGTATCTGTGGTTATTGTTCAGGGAACGTTCTGCAAAGGCTGAATCAGGCTTCTTCAATCTCCAAGCTTTTGTGGTGTTCTTTAAGCTTGGTGCAGATTACCCTCCCCGTCTGTCCAACGTAGCAAGACTAACACTATCGGCATGTGATTTTATAAACCCCACTTTTTGTGATAGCTGGTTGGTCGTCTTTTGCATTGAACAAGAAACTACGTATTGTCTGATGGACATAGAAAACCTCAGAGAAAGCCTTTGCCTTCAAGATGTTACTTATGCTATTTGATGTTTTCCCTATAAAATGTAATTTGCACCATTTCTTTTCCCATATGTCTTGTGTTTCTCATTGTGTACAGTAGGGACCTGGCTTGCTTCTTCTTACCCAAAATTTTATCAATGATGTTGGGGTCAAATTCACATAATAATGAATTCATCTTTAAATGTAATTATTTCATGTTCTCCACGTGCACTGTTGCAACAATAAATCTTGAGATAACTGAAAACCTCTAAGAGGGTGTACTAATTTCTTTCAGTTGTGCATATCAGGATATGAGTGTAAGAATGTCACGATCTTTAACATCTATGGTTACTGCACAGCTACAATGCTGCTGTCATGCAGCGTGTCGAACAACCTACTCTGTGATTTTGCAATGGACTCAGCTCCAATCGCAAACTGGGCTACTTTCAAGCCACACTAATCCAACCAGTTCGATTCATGTACCCTCTCTTTGGCCAAGATGTCATCTGTGATATGCACGAATTCATTCACTCCAGGCCTCATGCAGCCAGCTGCATTGCCTTACAACTCACCTACTGCGCATCAAGTTGTGCCATGTGTGGAGCCAAACTGCACTGCTGTTCTTCCTCTATGGATGTCACCATAGCAACCTACTGGACTGGGGGCTCATCTCATCATTTAGATCAACCAAAGCATGTGGTTCACCACTGTGGAAAGCATTTTTATTTCGAATGTCATCTGTGACAGCACAAAGTTCATGACACAGGTTACTCACTTGGTTGAGTACATGGATGCAATCAGCGATATCAGCCTTGCACCACCCTTGACCAATAAATACACAGCTATTAAAACAGAACTCCTCTACTGTCTCTTCTGAAGGTACAAGCATACGGAATAGGTTCACAGATATGTGAGTGGCTCAAAGACTTTTTAAGGAGTACGTTGTCCTTGACGGCGAGAGTTCACCAGAGACAAGGGTGTCATCAGGAGTGCCCCAGGGAAGTGTGATAGGACCAATGTTGTTCTCTTTATACACAAATGATTTGGCAGATGGGGTGGGCAGCAATTTGCAGTTGTCTGCTGATAATGCTGTGGTGTACTCTAAGGTGTTGAAGTTGTGTGACTATAGAAGGATACAAGATGACTAACACAAAATTTCTAGTAGGTGTGATGTATGGCAGCTAGCTCTAAATGTAGAAAAATGTAAGTTAATGCAGATGAATGGGAAAAACAAAGCCATAATGTTTGGATACAGCATTAGTAGTGTCCTGCATGACACAGTCACATTGTTTAAATATCTGTATGCAAAGCAATATGAAATGAAAGAAGCATTTCATGACTGTGGTAGGGAAGGTGAAAACTTTGTTTTTTTGGGAAAAGTTTAGGAAAGTGTGGTTCATCTGTAAAGGAGCTTGCATATAGGACAGGATCCATACCAAATCAGATTATAGGAAAACATTGAAACAATTTAGAGGTGGGCTGCTAGATTTGTACATGAGTGTTACAGAGATGCTTCAGGAACTGAAATGGGAATCTCTTGAGGGTAGGCAATCTTGTATTCGAGGAGCAGTACTGAGACAATTTAGAGAGCCAGCATTTAAAGCTGACTGACTTGTTCAGGTTGTGCCAGAGCAATGTGCTGTGCACTTGCTGCTGTTAGATCGTTTCATTTTTCAGTGTTTTCTGCTGGCTTAAGCTGTTATTATGGCCTAGAGTATCTTTTTCTGATGTTTGCATGTCAGCTACAGCACCTTTTCTAGTTAAATAGCACATATGACATGTGAAGTTGTCACAATATTTCTCTGCTGTGAAGATGATCAATGCTTGAAACTGGTTGTGAATAAACATATTGTAAGACAGCACAGTGTGTGCCCTGCACTTCTCCAAGTGTTAGCATTTACTTAGACACTGAAGGGACATCATTTAGTTCCAATATGATGCCTGTATAGGAGTTTAAACTGACTGTAAATCACTCTCTGGACATGTATGTTATGAGTAAGTGGATGAAGAACAAAACCACAGTAGTTTAATAAGAAAATTTGGAAAATGCTGAAAAGATAAAGGCCAGGTGTGAGCAGGACTCACACCCTGAGGGTTCCCCACAAACTTAATTATTTATACAAACAGTTCATCCATTCTGTGAATTGAGAATCCTATCGAGTTTTGCCTGTTATAAGCACTGGTGCTCACAAGATATTCATCCCCCACGGATTTCAAGGCTTTTGAGAATGTTTTAACTTCAAGTTTGAAGTCAGATAACAAATGACATTGACAGAATTACAAATTAACATTTTTTCCCTTTTCTTGTGATTTGAAACCTGGTTTACTGCCAAATTTCAAGTTTCTAGGCCAACAGTAAGTGCCCTATATGCTTTAATGAGTGAGTTTGCGAGTATCAAACTACATGACATAAATGCACAATAGCACTGATTTACATGCTTAACTTTTTTACACACCAAAGAACCATAGACCTCAGTAGGTGACATAAATTTCAACTTCATCTTAGAAGCTTACATTTAATACATTGCCAAGGGACTATATACTTTAGTATGTGACATTCAGTTCAACTTGATATGTCTATCTGTTCCTGGAAAAAGGGGGGGGGGAGGGTTATGGCTTAACAGACTGATAACAAATGACAGAAAACATTTTTAATTACAGATTCACAAGGTTTGGATTTTTTACTTTACTTGAGCAGTGAAATCTTACTTCTTGCCAAATTTAAAGATTCTAGATAATGGAAAGTACCCAATAGGTTTTAATGAGTGACTTTGCAAGGATCAAAATATGTGACATAAATGGCCATATCTTTTGGTTGCACTGACTTAGAACCTTACATTTATTACACTGCCAAGGTACCACAGATCTTAGAATGTGACATTAATTTCAATATTTCAATTTCTAAATAAAGACACACATCAATCTCTTCCAGATGTATGGTGAACATGTAATAAAGTCCAACTGTAGTTCCAAGTTGTTGGAATACTGATTTTGAAGACATTGGTGCCGAATCAAGTTTTCAGAAGATTTCATCTAGCATGGAGTTCGACAATTAATACAACTCAGATATGTAGTTTATTATTAACATATATATTATACACCAAACTCTCACAACCTCAAGCCTCCCTCTCAGATATCAGTGACCCTTTCCCAACCTACCCTCCCACACCCAGCCACCTTTCTTTTGTCACCCATTCCGTCTGAAACAGCCCTTCACTGCAGTAACTGCAGAACTGCAGTCCCAGCACAATGTATTCAGCCATCACAATGTAGCATTACAGGTGTGTGCATGTATGTGTGCACTCTAGTGTAGAAAAAGATTTTTCCAAAAGCTAGCAAAGTTTTCAGTCTTGTTTACATGCCTATTGATGACACAGCACCTTCACAAATTGGTGAGTTGTTAACCTTTACTCCACACAAAATAAATCTCTACTTATTTTCTTGCAACAACAAACACAATAATATTTCCAAGTGCAGTTCCAGCAACTATATAAATAAGGTTGGTTGAACAGAATGGATAGCGTATTCGAAAGATGTTATAATGAACATTGTCAACATAAGTAAGACAAGGGTAATGGAGTGTAGTAAAATTAATTCACATGATGTAATAGGAATTTGTTTGAGAAAGACAGCACTAATAGTAGTAGAGAAGGTTTGCTATTTGGCATGCAAAAAGGTACGAGTAAACTTGTTGTTTCATTCAAGATTATTTTTGTGTACTGAGAATTTTAATTGTCCTATTACACTAGTTGATAAATTTAAACTTTTTTCCTGCATCTGGTTTGTAAATGGGTGGATTTACCTAATTTTGGGGTGCTGAATATACTGGTAAAACCAGTTTTTCTCTGTGACACCACATTTCCTAGATACACAGCAGAATTAAAAAAAAAAAAAAAAAAAAAAAAAAAAAAAAAAAAAAAAAAAAAAAAAAAAAAAAAAAGGTAATAGCGACAATGGACACCATTAAGTCAAACAAAAATACACATTCAGAATGTTTGAAATCAATACTATTTTGTATGTATATATGGACATGGTGCCAATAAAAGGTTCAAATTAGTTCTGAAGATATTTTCACTTTTAATCGTCTTTGGTTTTTTAAAAATGCGATGACAGAGCTCTTGTTTTGTTTGCTGTTTCATCACTCTCCCCAGCAGTAGTCACCCAACGTCAAAGGGTTCCAATGGCCTTAGTAACAGTGTTCCATGGTAAGAATGTGTTTGTGAAAGTATTCACCATGCTCATTGCTTATGGCTCCCAAATTTTCTGGGAAGAAATGAAGGTAAGAATGAAAAAAGTGAATTTTAACAGACATTCTACACCCCATGTTCTTATAGTTGTCCAACAAATCATTCACAATGGTAACATAGTTTTTGTCTTTTCTGTTACTCAAAAAGCCCTTCAAAATTGCTTTAAAAGAAGATCAAGCAGCTAACTGGATCTATGAGTTTGGTATCAAAGGTTGGATCTTTCAGCAATTTTCTTATTTGTGGTCCAACAAATATTCCCTCTTTCAGCTTTGCCTCAATTTGGGAAACTTTTCTTATAAGAGATTGAAGGACTCATCTTCATTATCCAAAGCTTTTACAAAGTTCTTGATAAGGCCCAACTTGGTATGAAGGGGAGGAAAATGATTTTATCGAGCTCAACCAATGGGGTATTGTTCACATTTATGTTTCCAGGAACATATGACTTCCTTATAGGCCATTCCTTGACTGTATAGTGGTTCTTGGTGTCACAGCTGTCCCAAAGACACAAAAAGCAGCAGTATTCACGAATCCAGCCAGTAAACCTGTAAGAAGCGCAACAACTTTTAATCACAGCAAAACTTATATTTGATTCTCTAGCAGCAAAGGCATGGTTTCGTAAGTTTCTATCATTGCTACTGCGTAAGCCAAAGGTACCGATGGAAATGCATTGCCATTATGCAGTAGTACCACTTTCAACCTGGTTTTACTGGAGTCAATAAATAGTCGCCACACCTGTGAATTATGCTGTACACCTAGCTGCATCATCAGACCACTGACATCTCTACATACACACATTGAATTCTGCATATCAAAATATTGAGTGGAGGATGCACCTCTTGGTCTGAAACAGGAAATTTTTGTCTCTGGAGGTAGAAGGTTCCATTGTTGCAGTCTCGACTCAAAGAGCTCAGCTTGCTGTTTTGAAAGTTTTAGATCGTGAACCAAATTGTTCAATTCCTTTTGATTAAAGAGCTGAGGCAAACTGTTATGATATTGAGGGCAGTACTCTTCTATATGTTCACTACTTTCTGATTCACTTGACATTGAATTTCCCACACTCATAACAAAAGCTGTCGGGGTGTTTAGACAGCAACGAGATTTACTAGTTGCCATTTTTCTTAGTGCAAGTTTTAAACACAATAAGTTTGCACTGTCTTTCGCAGGAAACACTCACTGAGGATGTTTTTCACACCACTGGATTACCACATCAACCACTTACTGACAATTTGTGCATCTTCTAGCACTCCTCTGCAAATCAAAAACAAACAATTCAACATCAAAGCAGAAGAACAGTAAAAAGTGAAATACTGAATACAAAAAACAAAAACCCAATAAAAACTCAAAAATGGTGTGTGGTAGAACACTTTGAAAGGTATATTCGGACTAAACACGAAAATACATAGTAATTGATGTATCACATCCCAGATGCAAAATGGTTGTTGACTAGTGTTATTTTCCTTGGGGATCATGTGATATTACTTTTGTACATTTGCTATCCATTGTAATGAAGTGGTTTCCATCAGTAAGAAATGTTCCAGGCAGTCAAATATCAACTGACATATTTCTTATGACTGTGTCTCATTTACCACTCAACGAGACGTGATGCACTCCTCCTCAATGGGAGTCTACCCTATCTTTCTTCTCCTGGGATATACCAATTAACTTTCTGACATATATTTCATATGTTTCCAATAATTTTTCTATGGAAAGAGGGATTTTAATCATTGATTACTTGTAGTTGTGAATGATGACAGCTGCCAGAGACAATCATATGCATTTGGCACCACAGAATGAATTGTACACAGCCCTGGACAAATCTACATTGTGGGCACCTCAAGCCTTCTAAGCAGTGATCAGGGTTTCAGCTCTAGTGATGTCACCCACAGATGGAGGATGAAACATCAGTGAAGAGTTTTGTGTACTGACCACAGCCTCTTGCACTAAAAATTTTAAGATATTCACCACTATCTATTAGGATTTCAACTACCTTTTATGTCTTAGTACTAGGTGTGGCTGACTGCACTCTATGACAGACATGATGATGATGTGGCATGGAGTGTCATACATGCACAAATAAGAAGAGTGCAGACCATTTACAATATTTGGTCTGGCCCAACATTAGGTTTTCGAATGCAGGTTGGGTTGATAGACTGTGATGTTGATTGGTGGTGTAGCCTGATATATAGCTTTTTTTGAAAGGTGGCTGGCTGGGAGCTGCAGAGTACATCAAACACTTCAGTTAATTCAACAAATTTGCATTTAAAATTCAAATGTCTCTAAGCACTATGGGACTTAACATCAGAGGTCATCAGTCCCCTAGACTTAGAACTACTTAAACCTAACTAACCTAAGGACATCACACACATCTATGCCCAAGGCAGGATTCGAACCTGCGACCATAGCAGCAGTGCGGTTCCGGACTGAAGCGCCTAGAACTGCTTGGCCACAGCGGCTGACGTTGCATTTAAAGCTGATTATAATGCATGGATACCAAGGTCTGATATTCTTCGATGGCTTGAAGTCCAACATTGAACATCAACAAAGGTTTTCATTCCCTGGCTTGGACATCAATCTACATCTACATCTACATGGTTACTCTGCAATTCACACTGAAGTGCCTGGCAGAGGGTTCATTTAACCATTTTCATACTACTTCTATACCATTTCACTTTCAAATGGCATGTGGGAAAAAGGAACACCTAAATCTTTCCGTGTGAGCGCTGATTTCTCTTATTTTATTATGATGATCATTTCTCCCTACGTAGGTGGGTGTCAACAAAATATTTTCACATTTGGAAGAGAAAGTTGGTGATTGAAATTTCGTAAATAGATCTCGCTGCAAAGAAGATCACCTTTGTTTCAGTGACTGCCACCCCAACTCGCATATCATATCACTGACACTCACCCCCCTATTGCGTGATAACATGAAACGAGCTGCTCTTCTTTGCACTTTTTCGATGTCCTCTGTCAATCCTACCTGGTTAGGATCCCACAGTATTCTTTGTTTAGTGCCAACTGCCACTTTTCGCACTATACAGAAATTCTCTCTAGATTATTTTTAATTGGAATTGATCGTTTGATGATTTTACTAGATGGTAAATTACAGCATCACCTGCAAACAATCTAAGGGCACTGCTCAGATTATCACCTAGTAGATCACTTATGTAGATGTAGACGTAGATATTTCATAAGTTGGTGTAGATTTGTTAAAATGTAAAAACCAGTTGGAAACCAATATCTTCCAAATAAAACAGGTTAAAATGAAATTTTTTTGTCATAGTCCCATTCCATCAACATGAATGTCCCATTTCAACACCTGAAGAAATTATGTGAATAAAACACGTAAGATTATATAAAACTGTTAATACTGATTTGAATACTGACTCTTACTTATCAAGCACACAAGATTTCAGAGTCCAGTTGGATGTAATGTCACATGATTTTTTTTTACAATGGATGTAATGTCACATAATTTTTTTACTATGTTACTGCATATGCATTTTATGTCCTGTGTGCATCCCATCTGCCATCTGCCTATTTTTACTTATTTATGAACTACTATACAACATTTCTATAATTTTATGTTACTAAAATTATATTTATGACTATCTCATTTTATGGCCACAGAAAGAGAGTCCCTGTTTCAATAGCAATTCGATCTTGAAATGTGAAACATGTTAAACTGTTATGTGTATATGCACGTTAGATCACATGGAATGACAGAGATGGTCCACATTTCCTGAGATTTGTTGCAATTAATCTGTGTGGCACCTGCCTTAAATCACTCTAAACATATACTCTCAGTTATTTAATGGAGATTACTATTTATAGGGATTATTGAACAACTGTGTAATCAAACAATGGATCTGTCCATTCGTTTATATGCAAAACATTAATATTTGTCTATAGTGAAAGTCAACTGCCAGTCTGTACTGGAAGCACTGACTGTCTGCCAGTCTTTCTACACTTCATTACTATTTTCTAGTATTGTGACTGCTCCATACATAAAAGCATTATCTATAAACAGTACCATGGAGGTTGGTCCTGTAATACACTCTGGGACATGCTCAAAGTTACTTAAGCTACTTAAGGTTTGTCTCAGTTAAGAATGAAATGTTCTGTTCTATTTGCAAGAAACTCTTTGATCCAGTCAAAAGGCTGGTTTGATATTGTGTATGCTTGTTTTTTTGTTCATTAGGTTGTAGTACGGAACTGCGTTGAACACCTTCCTCAAGCCCCAGAACACGGCATCAACCTGGGCATCAGTGCCTATAGCATGCTGTATTTTGTTGATGAACAGAGCAAATTAGGTTTCTCACAATTGTTGTTTGTGGAATCCATGCTGATTCATGCAGAAGAAATCTCATAATATGTGAGCATGAAGTGTGTTCCAAAATACTACAACAGACTTAAATCAGTGGTATAAGACTACAGTTGCTTACATCTCAGTCTGAAGACCTTTCCTGAAAATAGTAATGACATGTGAATTTTTCCATTTACTTGATATGCTTTGTTCCTCTAGCAACATAAAATAAGAATGCTGCAAGAAGAAGAGCAAGTTCTTTCGTGTACTCTATGTAGAATCTTCTTCATACCCATCAGGTACAGTTGCTTCTTCCTGTTATACCACTACCACTTACCTTCATATCTGACAATGTTGTGATCATGCAATAACTGGAAGGAGAGATCACAGCATTATCCTTCTCAGTGAAGAAATTTTGGAAAACTCAATTTAATATGGGCAATGAGAGAGTGTATAAATGACTTTGATCCATTTACTGACTTAACCATGAACAGAAAATTTTAAAAGTGTAAAAATATTAAAGGAACAGTATTAAGTAAAAAATCTAGTATCACCATTCCCGTAGGGACTGAAAAGATAAAATTACCCTAATTACAGTGTGCCCACAGGTACTGCTTAAGCAGTCATTCTCTCAAAGTCCCTTTATATGAATGGATAGGAAGAAACCTTAAGAAACGTTGGAGACTGGCAACTTAGAAGAATATTGGAACTAGGAAACTGGCCATTAGTGCTTTTATTTAAAGCATTACTTGATGTATCCTCAAGAACAACACACTCTAAAAGAAGGGCCGAGTTTAAAGATTTATTCCTCCAAAATAATTCTAGAAATTGAAAACAGAAGGGAGAACCAGTCAAGGGGCAGGTCACAGTACGTCTGCACATTTTCCTCATATGAAATGAGTCCAGTTTTCAAATGAGGTGACTTGCGCATTGAGAAAATAGTGGCCTGGTGCCATCTTTTTAACATAAAGTTGGGGCCTGAGCTGTGCTTGATCTCCAAAGTGTTAATTCATTGTGCCACAGAACGTATCTTCGGCCATGTGCTCCACACAGGTTTGTAGAGTGTAGGTATTGATGGAGAGTCCCTTCTGATCTTAATGGAAAGAACTGGGTCAGATCGGTAAATAGTGAGTCACAGCAATAATGGAAAGGTTAAAAAGACAATAACTCCACTTCATTTATAGGACTGCTGCTGACTGAATAAGTGCTGACT
The DNA here is from genome assembly GCF_021461395.2 of Schistocerca americana. Taxonomy (NCBI): domain Eukaryota; kingdom Metazoa; phylum Arthropoda; class Insecta; order Orthoptera; family Acrididae; genus Schistocerca; species Schistocerca americana. The sequence continues at coordinate 852,743,018 of NC_060120.1, forward strand.
GCCTTTCCAATAGCATTAAATAAATATTTAGTAGACTTGTGAAGTATTTATAAGATACTTTTTACAATTTTCCATAGATCACTATGTAAAACTTTTACAACTATGTGTAAAGCTGTTGTAAATAACTGTGCAGCCAAATTTATACACTATTGAAATATTTATCATACCTTTGCTTCTCAGATAACATGGAATTTCAACAGCATGACCACATACTGGTCTAATATGACTGTGTACAAGTTCCTCACACTGTGAAGTGCATGGATTGCGGCACATGCTCTTACAATGATGTCCACATGGGAGAAGTCTTTTGCAAGTCTTTCTACACATATTACGTGTGGGTTCTTTAGAACATTCTGCAAGAACTTCATGTCCACAGTCTGGAATAACTTTTTGTACCTGTAAGAAGAAATCAATCCTTCTTATTCACTACATCAGATGATAATTAGTAATTTTCAGTAGAATACAGTTTATAAGACACCAAACAAGAAACATGAATTGTCCCATTGAGTCTGTAAGAGATGAAGGACATATGTGTTACTTCTTTTTCAACAATAACAGTTTTACAAATAGGGGATGAGCACATAATATTTTAACAGCTTTGCAGTGGAGTAAACAGATAGGTAGAATGGCATAACTCTAGCAACTCTGAACTCAAAAAATTCTCAAAATAAGGGACCTAATTTCCAAGGCTTTCACACAACATGTGTTGATAAAAAAAAGACTCTTAAGGAACAAGTCAGAGTTTTTCAGCCACAAACATAACTGATATTCATTTTTTACATACAGTAAGATTCGACCATTAATTAAAATTTCTATTTAGTAAAAATGAACGACATCATATCATTTTGCTTCCTGGATCAATACAAATTCAGTCTCACAGTTATCTTAAAAATGTAAATTATTTTATGTTTCCTTCTAGAAATCACAATTCTAATACAGTTTCATTTGAACATTTGTTTGTCAACATAGCCTAGATCTGACTTACAGCTTTCAAAATTAGGAAGCAATTAACACTCACTAGGAATCAAAAGAGTAAAAATAAACAGTGTGAAAATTAAAGCATGTGGTTAATTGCATAAGAAACTCTCTGCAGCAACTATTAATTAGGTGATCTCTTTTGATGAGATATGTTTGGAGAGTTTTCCCCTCAGATAATATGATTCACTAAGGTCACCCCCCCCCCTTTCCATCTGAAATATGTCAGAGAATTCATATACAATTAATTACTACAATGGTTGACAAATGCATAATTTATGGCATTTAATCAATAGCAGGCCGATTTCTTATTGGCTTCTAACAAACAGTTCAACAAATAACAAACTCTTAAAAGTAAGTTAAAAACTAATCACAATGTTAACACTCATATGGTGTAAATGAAATGATAGGGCTCTCCACACACACACTAAAATTCGAAGATTAGAAGAGTCATGAGCATTGTTACCCACAAAACATTATTTGTTTATTAACAAATTTGTTGGTAGTTCAATGTTCGGTGTAGTCAGGGTGTAACCAAAAAGTTGCTGGCTCAAATCTCATTAGTAGCTTACTTTTTTTTAAATTCCATATTTATTAACAAGTGTAAATGATGATTAATAAATAAGGAATAATAATTTCTTCATAAAAATAACATACTTCTATTTTTAAATACCAGTTGTATGAAAGTGCGAGCGTTCACAATAAATTAAAATTTGGAACAAAAATGCAGAACATCAAATGAAAAGCAAATAATTTTTGATAACTAAAGATTGAATAATATTATTTGATGCTTACAATTTTTTTCATTTTAAAAAGGACAAAATAAAAACATTTTTTTACAAAAAAAATTAGGCTTCAATATTTGTTAATTAACATTTGCATTCATTAATAACTATGCAAAAAAAAAAAAAAAATTAAAAAAAGCTAGTAGTGAGATTCGATAAGTTGATTATGCTATGTACTGAGCTAACAATGAATTTGTTAATAAACAATAAATGATACTTAACAACATTGCAAATTTTCTAATCTCCAAATGTGTTTTTGAGAATTATGCCATACTGATTAGGGAAATTGGTGTCTGGGTATTGAATTTCAAATCCTATGACTATAAATAAAATTGAAGACACCTGAGCTATTTGTAAGGCACCCTTGTCATATATGATACAGAACCATTATTGGTCATAGTATATACAAATGATCTAGGGACTGGAAAACATAGTAATTATTTTCTGCAAAATTTGCATATATTTTCTGCAAAATTTGCATATATTTTTCTGAAATTCACACACGAATTTAAATGGTTGTCATGCTAGTGGAGTGAAGACAAACAATCCTTTGTTCTTTGAAGTTGACTGATAAAAAAAATGTTAATTGGGAACTTTTTGACTGGAATGTTTGCTTTTGCAAAAACTTCGTCACCTTTTCTTATGAAACAGCCTTTATTTTTGTCATTTGGCTGTAGTTAAGCTTTCAGAAATGATTGTTCTGTTGAAAAGCAGTGGCATTTTTCCACCGGTGAACTTAATGCGTCTCCGATTTAAAGTGCTTCTGGACATTATTTGCCTTTTCCTGTGAAATTAAATGACTGCAAAATCTGCGGACTATTAATTTTGACCTTTCGTGTGCATTCACAGCCATGCAACACATGCCTCACAATGCTAAAATAGAATTGACAAGACATTCAGCACAGAAGTAGAACTGAATGTACAGTAACATTATTTTAATGTTAGGGGAAGAATTTCAGCACAGTTGAAAAAATGTTAGAGATTTTGTTTTCCCATTGCTATAGTGCAGAGAGCAGGCTGTAGTGCCAGATGGCTGCAAGGATAAACAAACTAGAATTTTGACCAGCAGAGGGGCAAGGAGTGGTGCAGAGAAACAAGCCCTGCTTCCCTCTCACACGGTCGCAGTCTGTTACAGAACTGGCACATTCTCACAGGGATCGCTAATCTCTTCTGGTGATGTAAGAGTCATAACTGAAACCTGTGATGGATCAGGACTAATTGCTTCACTTACTTCAAAATAATAAGTGAACACCACAAGTAAAAGTCATGTAGGCTCCCGTCAAAAATTGTATCTAACTGGCAAAATGTGTCGAAAATGCAACAAAACAGCAAAGAATGCTACTATCTGTGCGCTGTGTAAAAGTGTCTTCCATTTCTGTTGCAGAAAAATTGATCCTTCAGTGAAAGAAAATCCATAACTGCTAGCACTCTGGAACTGCATCACATGCTACGATGAAAACAGTGAAAGTAAAGGACAGTGACTTAAATTGTGAACTATCGCTAATGTGCGAGAAGTTATTTGATGAATTTCGCCATCTCAGTAAAGAAATTGACTGACTTCAGAAGGATGTGGCTAATTTACCCAATACAATAACCATGTGCTCTATGTCAAATGTGAAGAGAGTTTTTTTTTAATTCTAGAAGTGTTGCTAATAACAGTATTGAAATGAGCCAAACTTGTAAAACTAGGATTGTGTATGTCAATCAAGAATGCGTTTTGTGTTATACCAATAATAAAGAGCCTGAAAAATATGAGATAGAATTAGATAAGATGATTAAAGTGTACACTATTCACCAGGTAAGCCCAACAGTTTGTAGTGTAATTACACAAGACAAGATGAACTATACCGTTACTAATCTCGAAAATAACTCCGATAATATAAACAATTCGGGCATTCAGCGATCAGGAAACAGAAATCAGGATGGTGTAATTGATACTACGAATCATATTGAGCTTCAAAGTGTAGACAAAAAAAGGACTCACGGAAATGCGTAACATAAGGTTTATTGTCCTTGGTGACAATCATGGTTGTGGGATTGCTACATGGATCAGTTACAGAATATCTGAAAAAGCAATAGCATTTATTAAGTCTGGTGCTCCCACATCTGAAATAGGAAATCTCGTCCACCTGTCTGAAGTAGGCAAATTAACCCATAATGATTTTATTGTGTTGTTTGGAGGAGCAAGTGACGTATTTAAAAATGAAACTACAAAAGCTACTGATGAATTAAAGAAGTGTTTAGGACACTTGACTCATACAAATGTTCTGTTAATGACTATTCCATACCAATATGACCCACCTCCACGGTCGTGTGTAAGCCGAGAGATAAGTTCTGCAAACGTGTTACTCTTCAAAATATGTACACAATACGAAAACATAGAAGCTATTGACCTAAGTGGTGTAGGATGTAAATTCCACACTAAATATGGACTACACCTAGATGGGCTAGGGAAGCAGCTTGTTGTGGAAAAAATAAACATACATGTTGTCAAGAAATTGGAGATGAGACATGCAACATCAAAGAAAACAGATACATCATCACATCATCTCTGTTCGCCAAAACAGCAATCATCTCCCTATTATGCAGAAGTGGTACACAGCACACTGGAGGAAATGAAGCAGATTCCATCAATGGAGAAGAAGACTCCAGGCTCCCACACAGATGGTTTTTTATGGAAAGATCCTTACCAAGCAAGAATGAGGTCAGTGACATAATAAAATGCTCTTAGGAATCTCAAATGTTAATGTAAATTCGGGTACTTGTAATCACATAAATTACAGCAACAAAAATCTTTCTGTTTACCATCAAAATATTCAGTCAATAACAAATTTTTATATGTAGAGATCTTACTAAATACAGAACTTAACTTTATTAATGTTCGGCGCATTACAGAAAACTGGCTAAATAATAACTAAATTGACTCTTTTTCTATACCAGCATACACACTAGCAAATTATTTATGTAGAAACAGCTATAAAAATGGAGGTACCGCAATTTTCATCAAGCATGGTTTAAAATATAAATCAATCAATAAGTTTCAACATCTCAGTGCAGAAAGAGACTTTGAGCTGACACTTATTGAAGTCAGTGAGGCAAATACAGTTGTAGCATGTATTTATCGCTCCCCAAATGGAAATTTTGATTCATTTCTAAATAAGCTTGAATATGTACTACACAGTCTTCATCTAGTACAAAAAATCAAAAGTGCTTTGTGGGGACTACAACATTGATTTTCTTGGAAGTAGCAAAAGAAAAGAACTATTGCTCAACCTCACAGATACTTTCAAATTAAAACAGACTATAACAATCCCAACAAGAATTGCAAAAACTACTGCTACTGCCTTGGATAAGATATTTGTGAATATAAATTTTACTGAAAATTGTATAAGTATAAGCCTTAGTGACCACGAAGCTCAAGTTGTCACGATCCAAAGCCACTTACTGCCCACCCAGAACTATAAAAGAAATATAACAGCAAGACAGTTTAATACGCAAAACATAGGTACATTCAACTCTCTGTTATCTGGAGAAAGGTGGGAAGAAGTCGTGCAAATAGATGACACCAACAAAAAGTTTGAGAAAATCTCTAGCATCTTCATTGATTACTTTGAAATTGTATTCCCTCTCAAAACACAAGAAATAGGAGGCACAACGAAAAAAGCAAAGCTATGGATAATAACAGCGATCAAAATATTAAGTGCGAGGAAAAGAGAATTACTCAAATACAGGAAAAACAATAATGTACCCCCTGTTCTAAACAATTACAAACAGGAATACATTCAAATCTACAGAAGAGTGATGCAAAAAAAAAAAAAAAAAGAGTCAAGCAGTATGGAAAGTCATAAAGAAGGAAGCAAATAAAGTGTCCCATAAAATCTCTTAACAATGAGGACAAGAGTATAACTGATGCCCAACACATCACAAATCTTTCTAAATGTTGCTCTGTAGTTCTCACAAATAATTTAATAGTCAGTGACAAAACAGATACTAGAAAGAAACAGAAAAAAAAGTGCACTCATGTTCATCTTCAATCTACATTGAGGGAACAACGCCAGATGAAATCATAAGTGTTGCATCAGCTCATAGGAAAAAGTCATCAGGAATTGATGGTATTCCTGATTACAACATAAAGCAATGTATTAAAAACATTTCACTTCCTCTCGCAGATACAGTAAATTCATCTTTTGTGACAGAGTCATTTCCAGACAGTTTAAAAATTTCTAAAGTGATTCCTATCGATAAGAAAGGAGACAAAACAAATATAGAAAACTATAGACCAGTTTCATTATTATCAGGCTTTAGTCATATCACAAAAAAAGTAATGTATAATAGGTTAATAAAATTCTTAGAGAAAAACAAAATTCTCACTAATTCTCAGCATGGATTCGAGAAAATAAATAAACAACCAGTGCAATCTACGATTTTATAGAAAATGTCCTCCAAGCAATAGGAGAAAAAAAAAAAAAAAAAAAAAAAAAAAAAAAAAGGAGCCACTGGCATTTTTTTAGATGTAAGTAAAGCCTTTGACATACTGAAGCACAACATACTGTTGGAGACGCTCCAAGTATATGGCATTAGAGGCACTGAACTAAAATGGTTCACTTCGTACTTGACGAACAGGAAACAAAAAATACAAATAAAACATGAACTACAGGAAAACAGGAGGACCTGCTTCTCAGATGCATAAGTTCTAAAGAAAGGAATCCTGCAGGGATCGATTCTTGGGCAAATCCTCTTTCTCCTGTATATAAATGATCTAGACCGGAACACTGAGTCACAAACAAACACTTTTTTTGCAGATGACACAAGCATCCTAATTACAGGAAATACCCCAAGTCAGCTTCAAACAACTGTTAAGAAGACTACAGAACAGCTAAATAGATGGTCTGAGGGGAATAAACTTATGATAAAGACCAAAAACCAACATTCCTAAATTTCTGTTTAAAAGGTGATGCAAGCTGCACCAGTGTGACAATAAACTCCAACAAAATTTCATCTTCTCTGGAAACAAAGTTTTCAGGTTTATGGCTTCAGAATAACTTCAAATGGCACACTCACACAAACATAATTAATGGAATATTTAATAAAATATGTGAAGTCTGCTTTACTCTCTGTCAAAGCAAGTTATAGCACGGTCCGAATTGCCTACTAGGCCCAATTCCACAGCATCCTCTTGTATGGAATTATATACCACCTAATTCAGTCGTCTTCTTAACTAAAAAAAGAACAGTAAGAGCAATGCAACATGCTCAACAAACCGATTCTTGCAAACTTCTCTTTAAAAGTCATCAATTCTCCCTCTTCCCTGTATGTATATACTAGAAATCTGTAAATGTATTAGAAAGAATTTAAAAGATGTACGTGTAAATTTTAATAACCATGTACACGATACAAGACAAAAGAAAAAGTTCTGTGTATAGTCAATAAGGACATCGGCCTATAAAACCTCCACAGTAAAAGGTGCTGTACAATTTACAATAGTCTTCTGTATAAAGTAAAAGACATTTCATCATTCTTACTCTTTTGTAAAACCCTAAGGGCATTCTTATTGGATCATTGCTTCTATTCAGTATCAGAATTTCTAGATCATTTAAGATACAATAGACTTGAAAAAAGACAGTGCAGCTACTGCAAGAACCTTTGTGGATAAAGCTAAAATTCATGTATCTGCTGAATATATTATAGGATGAATAAATAAATAAATAAATAAAAGATTTTTTTTGCATAACACAAAGCATTTGGGAACACTTTCGCGCAAGTCCTTGTTGAGGTTAGCAGAGTACTGTTTGCAACATAGCAGTGTTCAATGGAATGACAGTTCAAAACACCCGCCATGTAATTTGCCACAAGTGTCTGCATTATACCACCTTGTGAGCTTTAACATATGTGTTTCTATGTTATAAAATGCTAGGTCCAACGGCATTAAGCAGCATGTCTCTTAAATAGATCATTCAACAGCCTGCAATTGGTACGGCACCAGTTCACTGAGAACACTGATATGTCATCGTGTTCATACACTTTTTATTTTGCTAACAGTCTCTTACGCACTTTATTTTTTCAAATTGGGCTTCACTAGATGATGGAGAATACAAGTAACTGGAAATTCGTTACATTTTTGATATTTATATGCAGAAAATGAAGTTATTTCAAATTATCTCTGATAAAATAGTTCATCTAGATACAGTTCACTACAAAACAGCATCGATTAAGTAATTTAGCATTTTGAGGCTGAATTCACATCTATTTTGCTTATGTCATAAAATGTGAATTTTCCAGTCCCTGGAAACTACCTGGTCCTTACAAAAGACATGGTACATGCTATCACCAACACTCCACTTCCTTTCCAGATGATGCAGCTAGCTACAGGTAGATGGTGTCCCAAGAAAAGTGTGATTTGCTTAAGAAACCTTTTGACACATGCCTAGTCCCAAAGGATCAAATCTCCATCATAATGGAATGAGTCAGTAAACGAAATTAACACCAGAAAAGTGATAATAGATCAATTAAAATGTACATGAATCCTATGTCAACAACAAGCTAGGAGTATATATTAGCATAATCAACAATCTAATACAGGAATTAGCTTATATTTTTCCATTAACTCCCAAACAAAATAGAAGTGAGCCATGAGGAAATTCTTCAGTTCTTGAAAGGGTCAGGATTAGTGCTACGATTTTTTAATTTTTGTGATTGATTACCAAGAATGAATGCAGCAGAATGCTACACACCTTTCTGCGCAAGAATCACGCAGGTGTGATCCAAATGCGGATTGGATTTCTGCCTCATATTAACTGAATGAAAGCTGCTAATTCTTGCCAATTAGCTCACATTGCTAACAACAAAATACGTTAAAGAAAAATAAATACTGAAAGGCCAATGTCAAAATGTCAAACTACATCTATAATGAGTTCACTAATGATGGTGGTGACTTGGAACTCACTCCCCACTTTCTGCTGCTGTCTGCCTGTACCTCTGCCATTAAAACTACATCCTAGGGGATCTTCTTCTTTTTTGCATGAATTTAGAAGTAATGTAGGCTTCATAACTATTGTAGTTTACTGCATGTTTCCTACACCTGCAGCTACAAGAGACTCCTCTCAACTCCAACAATCTACACTACTGGCCATTAAAATTGCTACACCAAGAAGAAATGCAGATGATAAACGGGTATTCATTGGACAAATATATTATACTAGAACTGACGTGAGATTACATTTCCACGCTATTTGGGTGCATAGATCCTGAGAAATCAGTACTCAGAACAACCACCTCTGGCCTTAATAACGCCCTTGACACACCTGGGCATTGAGTCAAACAGAGCTTGGATGGCGTATTCAGGTACAGCTGCCCATGCAGCTTCAACACGATACCACAGTTCATCAAAAGTATTGACTGGCGTATTGTGACGAGTGAGAGATCTGGAGAATGTGCTGGCCAAGGCAGCAGTCGAACATTTTCTGTATCCAGAAAGGCCCGTACAGGACCTGAAACAAGTGGTCGTGCATTATCCTGCTGAAATTAGGGTTTTGCAGGGATCGGATGAAAGTTAGAGCCACGGGTGGTAACACACCTGAAATGTAACGTCCACTGTTCAAAGTGCCATCAATGCAAACAAGAGGTGACAGACGTGTAACCAATGGCACCCCATACCATCACGCCAGGTGATATGCCAGTATGGCGATGACAAATACGCGCTTCCAATGTGCGTTCACCATGATGTCGCGAAACACTGATGCGACCATCATGATGCTGTAAACAGCACCTGGGTTCATCCGAAAAAATGATGTTTTGCCATTCGTGCACCCAGGTGATTTCATTGAGTACACCATCGCAGGCACTTATGTCTGTGATGCAGTGTCAAGGGTAACCGCAGCCCTGGTCACCGAGCTGATAGTCCATGCTGCTTCAAACATCGTCCAACTGTTCGTGCAGATGGTTGTTGTCTTGCAAACATCCCCATCTGTTGACTCAGGGATCGAGACATGGCTGCACGATCCATTACAATCATGCGGATTAGGTGCCTGTCATCTCGACTGCTAGTGATACGAGGCCGTTGGGATCCAGCACGGCGTTCCGTATTACCCTCCTGAACCCACAGATTCCATATTCTGCTAACAGCCACTGGATCTCAACCAACGGGAGCAGCAATGTCGCGATACGATAAACCACAATTGCGATGGGTACAATCCGACCTTTATCAAAGTTGGAAATATGATGGTACGCATTTCTCCTCCTTACATGAGGCATCACAACAATGTTTCACCAAGCAATGCCTGTCAACTGCTGTTTGTTTATGAGAAATCGGTTGGAAACTTTCCTCATGTCAGCACGTTGTAGGTGTTGCCACTGGTGCCAACCTTGTGTGAATGCTCTGTAAAGCTAATCATTTGCATATCATAGCATCTTCTTCCCCCCATGAACCATGGACCTTGCCGTTGGTGGGGAGGCTTGCGTGCCTCAGCGATACAGATAGCCGTACCGTAGGTGCAACCACAACGGAGGGGTATCTGTTGAGAGGCCAGACAAACGTGTGGTTCCTGAAGAGGGGCAGCAGCCTTTTCAGTAGTTGCAAGGGCAACAGTCTGGATGATTGACTGATCTGGCCTTGTAACAATAACCAAAACGGCCTTGCTGGCTGGTACTGTGAACGGCTGAAGGCAAGGGGAAACTACAGCCGTAATTTTTCCCGAGGGCATGCAGCTTTACTGTATGATTACATGATGATGGCGTCCTGTTGGGTAAAATATTCCGGAGGTAAAATAGTCCCCCATTCGGATCTCCGGGCGGGGACTACTCAAGAGAATGTCGTTATCAGGAGAAAGAAAACTGGCGTTCTACGGATCGGAGCGTGGAATGTCAGATCCCTTAATCGGGCAGGTAGGTTAGAAAATTTAAAAAGGGAAATGGATAGGTTGAAGTTAGATATAGTGGGAATTAGTGAAGTTCGGTGGCAGGAGGAACAAGACTTCTGGTCAGGTGACTACAGGGTTATAAACACAAAATCAAATAGGGGTAATGCAGGAGTAGGTTTAATAATGAATAGGAAAATAGGAATGCGGGTAAGCTACTACAAACAGCATAGTGAACGCATTATTGTGGCCAAGATAGATACGAAGCCCACACCTACTACAGTAGTACAAGTTTATATGCCAACTAGCTCTGCAGATGACGAAGAAATTGAAGAAATGTATGATGAAATAAAAGAAATTATTCAGATTGTGAAGGGAGACGAAAATTTAATAGTCATGGGTGACTGGAATTCGAGTGTAGGAAAAGGGAGAGAAGGAAACGTAGTAGGTGAATATGGATTGGGGGACAGAAATGAAAGAGGAAGCCGCCTGGTCGAATTTTGCACAGAGCACAACATAATCATAACTAACACTTGGTTTAAGAATCATGAAAGAAGGTTGTATACCTGGAAGAACCCTGGAGATACTAAAAGGTATCAGATAGATTATATAATGGTAAGACAGAGATTTAGGAACCAGGTTTTAAATTGTAAGACATTTCCAGGGGCAGATGTGGACTCTGACCACAATCTATTGGTTATGACCTGTAGATTAAAACTGAAGAAACTGCAAAAAGGCGGGAATTTAAGGAGATGGGACCTGGATAAACTAAAAGAACCAGAGGTTGTACAGAGATTCAGGGAGAGCATAAGGGAGCAATTGACAGGAATGGGGGAAATAAATACAGTAGAAGAAGAATGGGTAGCTTTGAGGGATGAAGTAGTGAAGGCAGCAGAGGATCAAGTAGGTAAAAAAGACGAGGGCTAGTAGAAATCCTTGGGTAACAGAAGAAATATTGAATTTAATTGATGAAAGGAGAAAATATAAAAATGCAGTAAGTGAAACAGGCAAAAAGGAATACAAACGTCTCAAAAATGAGATCGACAGGAAGTGCAAAATGGCTAAGCAGGGATGGCTAGAGGACAAATGTAAGGATGTAGAGGCCTATCTCACTAGGGGTAAGATAGATACCGCCTACAGGAAAATTAAAGAGACCTTTGGAGATAAGAGAACGACTTGTATGAATATCAAGAGCTCAGATGGAAACCCAGTTCTAAGCAAAGAAGGGAAAGCAGAAAGGTGGAAGGAGTATATAGAGGGTCTATACAAGGGCGATGTACTTGAGGACAATATTATGGAAATGGAAGAGGATGTAGATGAAGATGAAATGGGAGATATGATACTGCGTAAAGAGTTTGACAGAGCACTGAAAGACCTGAGTCAAAACAAGGCCCCAGGAGTAGACAACATTCCATTAGAACTACTGATAGCCTTGGGAGAGCCAGTCCTGACAAAACTCTACCATCTGGTAAGCAAGATGTATGAGACAGGCGAAATACTCTCAGACTTCAAGAAGAATATAATAATTCCAATCCCAAAGAAAGCAGGTGTTGACAGATGTGAAAATTACCGAACTATCAGCTTAATAAGTCACAGCTGCAAAATACTAACACGAATTCTTTACAGACGAATGGAAAAACTAGTAGAAGCCAACCTCGGGGAAGATCAGTTTGGATTCCGTAGAAACACTGGAACACGTGAGGCAATACTGACCTTACGACTTATCTTAGAAGTAAGATTAAGGAAAGGCAAACCTACGTTTCTAGCATTCGTAGACTTAGAGAAAGCTTTTGACAATGTTGATTGGAATACTCTCTTTCAAATTCTAAAGGTGGCAGGGGTAAAATACAGGGAGCGAAAGGCTATTTACAATTTGTACAGAAAGCAGATGGCAGTTATAAGAGTCGAGGGACATGAAAGGGAAGCAGTGGTTGGGAAGGGAGTGAGACAGGGTTGTAGCCTCTCCCCGATGTTATTCAATCTGTATATTGAGCAAGCAGTAAATGAAACAAAAGAAAAATTCGGAGTAGGTATTAAAATTCATGGAGAAGAAATAAAAAATTTGAGGTTCGCCGATGACATTGTAATTCTGTCAGAGACAGCAAAGGACTTGGAAGAGCAGTTGAATGGAATGGACAGTGTCTTGAAAGGAGGATATAAGATGAACATCAACAAAAGCAAAACAAGGATAATGGAATGTAGTCTAATGAAGTCGGGTGATGCTGAGGGAATTAGATTAGGAAATGAGGCACTTAAAGTAGTAAAGGAGTTTTGCTATTTGGGGAGCAAAATAACTGATGATGGTCGAAGTAGAGAGGATATAAAATGTAGGCTGGCAATGGCAAGGAAAGCGTTTCTGAAGAAGAGAAATTTGTTAACATCCAGTATTGATTTAAGTGTCAGGAAGTCATTTCTGAAAGTATTCGTATGGAGTGTAGCCATGTATGGAAGTGAAACATGGACGATAAATAGTTTGGACAAGAAGAGAATAGAAGCTTTCGAAATGTGGTGCTACAGAAGAATACTGAAGATTAGATGGGTAGATCACATAACTAATGAGGAAGTATTGAATAGGATTGGGGAGAAGAGAAGTTTGTGGCACAACTTGACCAGAAGAAGGGATCGGTTGGTAGGACATGTTCTGAGGCATCAAGGGATCACCAATTTAGTATTGGAGGGCAGCGTGGAGGGTAAAAATCGTAGAGGGAGACCAAGAGATGAATACACTAAGCAGATTCAGAAGGATGTAGGTTGCAGTAGGTACTGGGAGATGAAAAAGCTTGCACAGGATAGAGTAGCATGGCGAGCTGCATCAAACCAGTCTCAGGACTGAAGACCACAACAACAACAACAACAGCATCTTCTTCCTGTCGGTTAAATTTCGCGATTCTTCTCCTAGCACCCTTCTGACCAGCTGCCAGGTCCCACTACCCTGCCCCCCTTCTCCCTATTCATCCTATCTAGCTCCTCCCTTCCATTTACCGACTGTATTTGAGAGGAGTGTGTATGTATCTTACAATTCTAGGAGAGGATTTCACTGAATGTCCAATAACTTCCCCACAGCATTCGTCCCAAAGAAAATGCTTTTCCCAGATCTCATCAATGTAACCCAAAACAACAAAGCCCACACTTCTTATGAATGGTAAAACCTTTGCAATTGTCAGAAAAAGGTATATGTTTATGTAACCTAAGTTATGCCACTACAGTAAAATGATTTTATGAACTAATTACAGTAATTCCATATTTTACTCTCTAGAAAGAATATAACACCTATTATTGATACTCCACTACTACTACTACTACTATTGCCACCGCTAATATGTCCACACAATTATGAGTTTAAAATAAAAATTTCACATGTCCACTAATATATTCAGTGAAAACTGAACCCTACACAGTTAGCAAACTTTTCTGGAAGTCATTTATCCTTTTTCTTCCCCATCTATAAAAAGGTGTGAGGCCACTTAAATTTTATTTCTGCACTACAAGAGAATGCAAACAGTTTTGGTAATTTTCCCTGATGAAATTTTATCTTGTTATCAGTTTACTGCCTAGTAGCAGTGTTGTCTTGAAGCTTTAACATATATGCTGTCTAGAGGACTAATACATTTCAACAGCCGGCCATAATGGCCGTGCGGTTCTAGGCGCTACAGTCTGGAACCGAGAGACCGCTACAGTCGCAGGTTCGAATCCTGCCTTGGGCATGGATGTGTGTGATGTCCTTAGGTTAGTTAGGTTTAATTAGTTCTAAGTTCTAGGCGACTGCTGACCTCAGAAGTTAAGTCGCATAGTGCTCAGAGCCATTTGAATACATTTCAGTAACTATTTTCAGCTGAATACTGTTCATCTGTAATGTATGTAAAATCCACAAAAATATTAGAGCACTGTGGAGGTAAGGTAAACATTACTTATAGTAAAGATAGATTGTTGACACATCAGCAAAAAAGTTGGGAAGATTAGCCAAGCAAACAATTCTATCAATGACACATAAATTCTTTCTGAGATATGATAATTTCTCATGAGATTGTCTTTTTACTTCAAATAGAGATTCAGCATAAAAGATTAAATTTTGTTGTGATAAAATACTTCAGCACAAAAGAGAAAAATTTGCCAAAGTTGCCAAAACATAAACAAGCAAAATAATATGCTAAGCAGTTATCAGACAGGACAAAATGCATTCAATAAAGGGGACATTCGTCCAATACCTAAAATAGGCTATATGTAGCTGGATTACAAAAGTTGTCAAGTACTCTTTGTACATCCTACCAAGAAGTGTGGAAGTATGTGTTCAGAACATAAACGAAAAGGCAGAACGAATATTCAGAGCAGCTAATAAGAAGTGTATCCGAGGACATGGTGCGATGTTGGGTGAATCATAGAAATAGTTCCACGAAAATTACACAGAGCAAATGGTTGCCCATGCCTAACATCAAGAGGCATAAGTCCCAGTAATGTGAACAGAAATACTTCAGTCAGAAATTAATGCTAACTGCTTCAGGAACTGTATTATTATTATTACAGTTTCCACTGGCAGCACTATTAATTTCACTCCTGAAGGTTAAGTACTGGGCAGTCTTCCTATTTGTCTGTCATACAGCATGTAGATGATGTCTATAATCCATGCTGTGCATCAAGAATTACTGTAATTTTTTGTAATCATCTACATTATTTTTTATGGTACACATCATTTTCATTGTTTCTATAGTAGACAACTTGCACCCAACAAGGCTAGCATCAGCATCTGGATCAGATGACTTCTGAAACAAGTCCAGTGATGTATGGCTTTTGCCCCCCCCCCCCCCCCCCTTGCCTTTCGCATGGGTGATACTTCGCAGAACCCCTCCAGGTTTAGCATTCATGCTTGCACCAATGTGGTTCTCTCTTTACATCACATTGCTTTGTTAATAAAAAACATAGGTTTTTTAAAAATTAAAGGATTATTTCAGTTTATTTCTAAATGTCAATAAGCAAACAGTATGTAATTACAACAGATTTTATATGGAGCATAAGCCCACGGTAATTTTATATGTATAACCAGATGGCGTACCTAATTATTATATCAGGCACTTTCAAAAATCCACCTTTCTTTCTGGTGTACTGCTTGTAAGCAAAGCATGCGATCATATAGCATTTACTACACTCGCCATCCAGTGGTGAGATAGGTAACTTTGTAGGAAGTCTGCCACCTCTATTTAACATTTCCCTGGCTGTGTAGGCATGTGAGAACAAGTTTGCCACAAACTTGCATGGACGATACAAGGATTTTATCAACTGTGTGCTTTTTATCATTTGTGGGTATTTTTTCAGCTGTGTAGATTTAAACAACTGGATTTTTATCACGACATGTATACATGGGGAGTGACTTTTATGCTTTGACTTCATGTAATGTGACATGGAAATTTTATAACAAGTTCCATAAGATATGTGGAAGAAGAGGTGAAGAAGAGGTTCATAACTTTCTGAACAGCATGGCGGCGAGCTGGTATAACATGGGCATACAAAAACTGCCATAGCATCTACAAAAATGCATCATCAATAGAAATGGTGGTTATGTCAAAAAATAGCTAAATGTTCAAGCTGTAAACTATTATAAACCACTGTAGAAATAAGCAGGTCTATATACTTATAAAAAAAATAGGAGACCTTACTTTTGGGATTACCCTTGTACAAATTGTAGCCTCCCTTCACTCCACCTCATTATCTTTACGTTTCCCCTTAGATCAGATGATGGCAACGTAAGGCTGTTAAAACCAGTCATCTTAGAAAAATAAAAGTGTCTACACTGTGATCACAGTGTACAAAGAGTGTTCATTTTCACTGAAATTATGAAATACAGTACCTCTTTTATCCCCTCTAGATGTGTTGAAGGGTGACTACGGAACTATCAATGAGTGTCATTCCATCTGCATCTGGCAAGGGAACTGCCGGCAAGGAATACACAGCATCTCCAGCCAACCAATTCCGTGAGATTAGGTGCCAGTCAATTTAAGCCCAGGTGGCCACGAGCTTTCTCTCATTCTCTTCAAGCCATTCAATGCCACATTCTGATCTAATCAACACCTCCCTAGATTATACAACTATACTTACAAATTCTGCTGGATAATGAAATGGAAGGCTCTTGTTGTTGTACAAGCCAATTCCACTGTGTGCAAGATTGCTCCACTGAAGTTAAGCTGTGAAGCTTATGGATTAGTATACTTATTGAAGCAAGTAAACTAACTATTATAGTGTTTTCCACTGCTGTATTAGAATCACTACAACAGTGTTAATACACAGCAAACTGGTCTGTATTCAGTTAAACTGCGTGCACAGTTAATTAGTTGTGCAAATTCTTTAATTTTCTTGTGGCTCGCGACAATTATTTTTACAGTGAACTTTTGTTTCATGTAGCATCATCCTTTTGCAAGTGTAATATACAATTGCTATGACAGACGAGGGAGTCACAAAATTGGTAACGAGGTTACCTTCATATCAAGGTGTAACTACCAGGGATACAACATTTTTTGAACTGTGGCAGCAACAACTTGATCAACATCAGGAACTGGTAAAGCTTTTGATGAGTTCAATGCTGCAACAGTCACAAGTGTTGTCAGCTATGCCAGCTTTTCCACCATTCAAATGATGCATGGGAAAATTGGGTAGTGTATGAGAAATGGCTAGTACTGCATTTTCAGGCAACTGCTATTAACTGCCCAAATGGCCAGTAGAGATTTTGGTTGTCAGCCAAGTGCTGGTTGTATTACTTATTACAAAAATTGGATCCATTGTCAGATTTTTCAGTGCTGCCTCTATCAGGTATTTCTGCATTACTTTTGGAAAATCTGTGCACCGAAATGCACATTGTAGCAGATCTGATTCTAAAAGTTATGCTTTGTAGACTGGTTCAAAGTTTTAAATAGAAAGTGCAAATTTACATGTAAATGTAGAAAATACTACTCTGAATGTTTAATCTGAACTGTGATAATCCTTCTGGTGCCTAGTAAAAGTGTTGTTCTGGGGTGCAGCTAATGATAGTTTCAGTCGTTCACTACCAACTGTAATATGGTGGACCAGGTTGTATATAACGAATAGTGTGCTACCACTTTCTAGCAGCTGACTTAATATCTGATTTTGTACAGTTTTGAAACATCGATCACATGATTACCTTTTGCTGACTTTTTTTAATTCAATATGACATCAATACTAAATTTCAGTAGATTGAATTGCGTGCCTCAGCGATACAGATAGCTGTACCGTAGGTACAATCACAACGGAGGGGTATCTGTTGAGAGGCCAGACAAACGTGTGGTTCCTGAAGAGGGGCAGCAGCCTTTTCAGTAGATGCAAGGGCAACAGTCTGGATGATTGACTGATCTGGCCTTGTAACAATAACCAAAACGGCTTTGCTGTGCTGGTACTGCGAACGGCTGAAAGCAAGGGGAAACTATAGCCGTAATTTTTCCCGAGAGCATGCAGCTTTACTGTATGATTAAATGATGATGGCGTCCTCTTGGGTAAAATATTCCGGAGGTAAAATAGTCCCCCATTCGGATCTCCGGGCGGGGACTACTCAAGAGGACATCGTTATCAGGAGAAAGAAAACTGGCGTTCTACGGATCGGAGCGTGGAATGTCATATCCCTTAATCGGGCAGGTAGGTTAGAAAATTTAAAAAGGGAAATGGATAGGTTAAAGTTAGATATAGTGGGAATTAGTGAAGTTCGGTGGCAGGAGGAACAAGACTTCTGATCAGGTGACTACAGGGTTATAAACACAAAGTCAAATAGGGGTAATGCAGGAGTAGGTTTAATAATGAATAGGAAAATAGGAATGTGGGTAAGCTACTACAAACAGCATAGTGAACGCATTATTGCGGCCAAGATAGATACAAAGCCAACACCTACTACAGTAGTATAAGTTTATATGCCAACTAGCTCTGCAGATGACGAAGAAATTGAAGAAATGTATGATGAAATAAAAGAAATTATTCAGATAGTGAAGGGAGACGAATAAATACAGTAGAAGAAGAATGGGTAGCTTTGAGGGATGAAGTAGTGAAGGCAGCAGAGGATCAAGTAGGTAAAAAGACGAGGGCTAGTAGAAATCCTTGGGTAACAGAAGAAATATTGAATTTAATTGATGAAAGGAGAAAATATAAAAATGCAGTAAATGAAGCAGGCAAAAAGGAATACAAACATCTCAAAAATGAGATCGACAGGAAGTGCAAAATGGCTAAGCAGGGATGGCTAGAGGACAAATGTAAGGATGTAGAGGCTTATCTCACTAGGGGTAGGATAGATACTGCCTACAGGAAAAATAAAGAGACCTTTGGAGGTAAGAGAACCACTTGTATGAACATCAAGAGCTCAGATGGAAACCCAGTTCTAAGCAAAGAAGGGAAAGCAGAAAGGTGGAAGGAGTATATAAAGGGTCTATACAAGGGCGATGTACTTGAGGACAATATTATGGAAATGGAAGAGGATGAAGATGAAATGGGAGATACGATACTGCGTGAAGAGTTTGACAGAGCACTGAAAGACCTGAGTCAAAACAAGGCCCCCGGAGTAGACAACATTCCACTGAAACTACTCACGGCCTTAGGAGAGCCAGTCCTGACAAAACTCTACCATCTGGTGAGCAAGATGTATGAAACAGGTGAAATACCCTCAGACTTCAAGAAGAATATAATAATTCCAATCCCAAAAAAAGCAGGTGTTGACAGATGTGAAAATTACCAAACAATCAGTTTAATAAGCCACAGCTGCAAAATACTAACACGAATTCTTTACAGACGAATGGAAAAACTAGTAGAAGCCGACCTCGGGGAAGATCAGTTTGGATTCCGTAGAAATACTGGAACACGTGAGGCAATACTGACCTTATGACTTACCTTAGAAGAAAGATTAAGAAAAGGCAAACCTACGTTTCTAGCATTTGTAGACTTAGAGAAAGCTTTTGACAATGTTGACTGGAATACTCTCTTTCAAATTCTAAAGATGACAGGGGTAAAATACAGGGAGCGAAAGGCTATTTACAATTTGTACAGAAAGCAGATGGCAGTTATAAGAGTCGAGGGACATGAAAGGGAAGCAGTGGTTGGGAAGGGAGTGAGACAGGGTTGTAGCCTCTTCCCGATGTTATTCAATCTGTATATTGAGCAAGCAGTAAAGGAAACAAAAGAAAAGTTCGGAGTAGGTATTAAAATCCATGGAGAAGAAATAAAAACTTTGAGGTTCGCTGATGACATTGTAATTCTGTCAGAGACAGCAAAGGACTTGGAAGAGCAGATGAACGGAATGGATGGTGTCTTGAAGGGAGGATATAAGATGAACATCAACAAAAGCAAAACGAGGATAATGGAATGTAGTCGAATTAAGTCGGGTGATATTGAGGGTATTAGATTAGGAAATGAGACACTTAAAGTAGTAAAGGAGTTTTGCTATTTGGGGAGCAAAATAACTGATGATGGTCGAAGTAGAGAGGATATAAAATGTAGACTGGCAATGGCAAGGAAAGCGTTTCTGAAGAAGAGAAATTTGTTAACATCGAGTATAGATTTAAGTGTCAGGAAGTCATTTCTGAAAGTATCTGTATGGAGTGTAGCCATGTATGGATGTGAAACATGGACGGTAAATAGTTTGGACAAGAAAGGAATAGATGCTTTCGAAATGTGGTGCTACAGAAGAATGCTGAAGATTAGATGGGTAGATCACGTAACTAATGAGGAAGTATTGAATAGGATTGGGGAGAAGAGAAGTTTGTGGCACAACTTGACAGAAGAAGGGATCGGTTGGTAGGACATGTTCTGAGGCATCAAGGGATCACCAATTTAGTATTGGAGGTCAGCGTGGAGGGTAAAAATCGTAGGGGGAGACCAAGAGATGAATACACTAAGCAGATTCAGAAGGATGTAGGTTGCAGTAGGTACTGGGGATGAAGAAGCTTGCACAGGATAGAGTAGCATGGAGAGCTGCATCAAACCAGTCTCAGGACTGAAGACCACAACAACAACAACAGATTGAATTTGCAATCAAAAGCTTAAAAGATGCTTTACAAACTAAGTGTAAACACTGGTTTTTACATTCCTTATAAATTTCTTTGATAAGAACCAAACACACATTTTGGGTATACCTTATAACAGGAAGTCATGTCATTGCTGGGGATATAACTTTTGTAACACTCATTGTTCAGCATGATGTAAAAGGAAATCTTCGATAATAAAAGTTTAAATGAGAAAGAAACAAAACCTACACCTAACACTGAAGATATGTTTGACTAGATGATGTACATGAGATGCACTAATACTCATATTTCTAACATGTCTTTTCAAATTATACGAATCTAAACTTTATTCTGTGCAAAGAAGTGATTCTAATATATAACAGAAAATATTAAACGCAACCCTGATGTCATCTACATTATTTACAGAACCTATTCACACTACTGATTATCCAGACCAGCAGTTTTCTGCAGTAAACGACCCTTATCTTCATGGAGAACAACACTAAAAATCAGATGAGTATTTACAATATTCTGCTTTGTTAAAATTAACTAGTACGTGATGCAAACATATATACACATAAAGCTTGTAGGCTTTTCACATGAGTCACGAATTTTAAATTTTGAATCAATTATATCACATAACAAGCAAAATATCACTTTATCCAAACTGTTTTACATTAGATGCACACTGGGAGTGTCCTCATTATGAAGCAGAATGCCGCCAATTTTTCGAGAAGGGCACATTGCAGAGATGTGTCAAATTGCTGCCAGTATGAGGCCAAGTCCCTCACTAACTCAGATTAATAATATTACAGTGTTTTTGTAGTAGTGCCTAGGAAGATATAACATGCAGAGCTACAGGAAGAGCTAGTGCCATTTCTCTTTGATACTGTTGCATCAGTCTTGATGACCAATCAATCCAGATATTTCGGCATTGGTGCTCCACCAACAGACAATATGCAGTCAAAATGGATGTCATGAAAGTAGATTGTCAGGTCACATGCAACTTTCAGTCAATGTAACAAAACTGCTAGGACAGTGCCTTTCCTGGTGGTCGCCAACACATGTATGGAAAACATTTTGGACTGGAAGCATGCTCCATATCTGGGCTTTTTGTTTAGCATTCTGTGCTTTCTGTTTAGCTTTAACCATTTCCAGTCCAATTTTTCTATTCGATGCAGTAACCCAACTCTTATTTACTTTACTCTAATGGAAATGTTAGAGTTGTAGAGAAAAACTGTAATGTCAGACACAGTCCAACAGTGGATCCGAAAGAGTAAGCAGGATGTGAAACAACAGTCCCTATCTACTCTCAGTTTGCATGGTTGTTTGAGACACGGTAGGAGAAGACTGAATTTTCATGCCCACAGAGTCTTGAAACTATCAGTGGGGCCATAGTTCTTTAACTCCTTAATGCCTGAATAAATTTCTTCAGCAAGAAAAAAATAAAAAGTTATGACCCTCTAAAAGCACCCAAAACACTCAGGGCACGACTGCACTTGTCAGAAGTGCTGGTTGCTTCATATGGAATCTGCACCTACCAGCACTGGTACTCGAAAACAGTTAATCTTACACTTATTAAGAGTTGAACTGATTTGATGCGAATTAGCGATACCTGGGGTTAAGGAGCTAAGGCGTGTCAGATTCATTTAGCTCACTGAAATGTAATTAAAAATTGAAAAACAGATTGCTACTTACAATAAAAAAGACATGTCAAGTTGCAGACAGGCACAATTAAAAAGACACTCACATTAAGGTTTCAGCCACAGCCTTCGTTATTAAGAGACACACACCATTCACGTACATACAAAGCAACGCACACACAACTGCCAACTCCAGCATCTCGGGCCGGAATGCGGCATTTTGACCCGAGATGCTGGAGTTTGCGGTCATGTGTGCGTTAAGTGTGCTTGAGTGTGTGTGTGTGTGTGTGTGTGTGTGTGTGTGTGTGTGTGTGTTCGAGGACTGCATTGTTGCTGGTTCCAAGAGACAGTTGTGGTACATGCATACATTTGCTTTGTACTTTATGAAAGTGCGTATCCCACAAATTATGTATCTCTGTTGCTTGTGTAGTCTTTGTCACTTAACGCCACCATCAGCCATGACAACTCAGAACAAATGGAATAAAAATTCACTAAGTAAATGGCAACAATCATGTTAAACGGTCACAACAGAGTGCTCAGCACAGTGTTGAACACTTATTGGCTGTTGGATAATGCATGATGTAGGTGCACAGAACAAGCCTAAACTTGACCGCTGTCATTCAGCAAATAGTGTGATTTCAACTATTGTTGCTGCTTGGCTGTCAAAAACACACACTGAGGTGCTAAGGACACCACAAGCCAATCCCAACGTAACAACAACAGTAATACCAAGTGTCAGTTTCTTAAATTTTATAGCCATTTAATTTTTGTCGCATTTCAAGCTATATTACGTGATTCCATTTTTGTCTAATACTGTTATTCTAGATGCTTTCCAAGTGAAATAAAACTCTTGAGGCAGTTTGCCTTCTGTTTGTGTACGAACAGCTCAATCTACAGTACACATATGTATGAATAAAATAAAAGATGAATACAGAGATTATTTGAATAAGTTTGAGCAAAAGAAACATAAATTAAATGCACAATCATCTGAAAACTGCAAAGAACTGGAACATGAAACTGATACAGAGATGGATGGTAATGATAATGAAATTAAGTTTCAAAAATAGCAATTTCTACTTGGGAAAAGACAAATCAACAAAATGGATAAAGAACCCTCAACCAAGAAATTTAAGTACATAATCTTAAAATATTATTATTCAGCTATAAGGTGGGAGAGATTCAGCAAGAATTGCAAAATTGATCTATGAGTGCTTCCTTTTGTTTTTTGATGAAGGTATGTTCAAAAAAATTTTGTGGATATACTAATGTGTACGTAGGAAGAATTTTGAACAATTCTGTCCAAAGATACTCCAAGCAGGCAAGAGAGAAAGAAGGTAGATAACTTGCACCTATAACAGAAATATTTTAACTGGTCCAGGTGAACTCTTAAGACAAACTTTACCTGCATCTGATTCTTCACTAATCCCAGTTGATAAATTTTGGCGTTTCAGGGTTGCTGATCACAGATGACTTGAATTGACAGAAATAATTTCTGTCCCCTGGATAATAGTTGTTTTTATGCAGCATTCCATTTATTAACTGGAATTCTCCTTTGGTGAATTCCTCCTCCTTCAAGGCATCTACAGTTTTCAGCTGTGCTAGATCTTCCCTCTGTTCAGCAGCAATGTCATTTAAAGCAGTGATGACTGAGATTTAATCCAAGCTTCTGTGTTCCACCAGAGGATTTCTTGAAGGGCAGCCTGCATTTTTTGTGCTTGCGTCTGCTTTTGTATACCACTGTGGCGTAATACCACTAAAGCCTTAGCGCCCATCTTGCCAGTCGACCTGACAGATCCTTTAAGGGTCATTCTATGTCAGTTCAACCAGGGGCTCCAGCTCATAGTCTTAGATTTGACTGAAATTCAGTACACTAATTCTACCATGTGTGGAACACTCATGTACAAAGTATTAGTTTCCCCTGCCAATTAGTTCCAGAATTATGACTCGAGAAAGAAGGTGGCGTGACCCAGAAATTCCAACCCGCATCTGGCAATCTGTCTTCAGACCCAACTTCAGGTCTTAATAACTTTGGAACTATTCCACACAGTCCAGTGAAATTTTTACAACCCAGTAACATCAATTTAGAGAACACACTCTATGAATCAAAACACCAACACCATATTTCTGAGGGAAAATAAAAAATTCCAAAATGTGATTAAAAAAATGAATTACGTTAAAAGGTATATATTGTAGGTGCTCTCTATGCCAAATATAATTCACTCAAAAAGGGTATAAATTTTTTTGTGGTAAGCTTAATGTGGCCTAAACACACATAGAACTCATCGTGCCCATATCAGTCACAAATACTGAGTTACATGCACACGAAAATACCAAAATTTAAAAAATAACCTGAAAAACATGGGTTTTCGAAGTGTGGTAGCACAAAAGGGATAAGTGGTATCCTAGCCAAATTTCACACACTGCATAAGTAGACCATAGTGATATATATATCAAAGTTTCAGCATGTTATTGCAGGACATTTGTGTCCAACGGAAGTTGACAGATGTATGTGGTGATGTGGCCATTGTTCCACAACACAGTTTTGTAAAAACATATCATAAACTGTTCTGCCTCTTCTTATGCTCTCCCACAACTATTTAATCACTAAGCATCAACATATAGACAGATTAACACAACCTATCATTAATGTTCACTTCACCTTAACTGCTAAAAACCAGTCGATTGTGCTTCAAACAGTTCTCCCACATTTTAGCTACTGTATCTGTACATTGAATGGCAAATTGTACTGTCTTCCTGACCCTGTGGTAGGAACTGGAACTGTCATAAGAATATGTTCAAAAGGAATCCAACACCTGTCTGCCAAATGTGGCCAATGAAATGATCTTGCTGGTCCTACTGGTGCCATGAAGTTCACAAACACATCACCTTCTGCTTGACTGCACTCTGCAACACATCCTAAGTACCATTTGTCATCATAAACAGCAATAAGATAGCAACCTGGTTGTATGTTGCTGCTTTTGCTTCTAAATCCTGAGTCAGATACACTGTGAAGACACATGCTGTGACTCCGCTGGAGAGAAGTGATGATGGCTCCTTGTGCCTGCAACAGTTTTAACATGTTCTAGTCTGCTTTTTAGCAACTCTTCGACTGATTTCAACTCATATTTCGAAACATAGAATGATTGTATGCCAGAGATATTTTTCTGTACACAGGTAAATAATTGAAGAGGTGTTAGAATGTGACCTTGTGTAGGGTGCTGCAGACTAGCACGTGATGCCATGCGCTTAATGGTAGCACCAATACCATCACGTACATTTATACCATGACTTGTTGGGAAAAAATTCCATTCTGCGTGAATCTGAAAATCATGGTAATGCGTGCATAAATTTTAGAGATTTTTACAGTTTTTGTACTGACTACCTGCCTCATCACTGAAGTATTTCGAAAAATGTATGTGAGGCAGCTTGTTTTTCACATATGCCATGACAGTGCAAATGTGGGCATGAACTGCAATGTCATCATGGATTAAACAGTCACTAAAAATGCACTGGTTCATGACAGACACATCACCTGATTCACCTCTATAGTAAATCGCAAATGACTGTAGAGTTGTTTGACTGTTGTCCCAATGATATCCTTGGATGGCATCTTGAACTATAAATGCATATTTTCAGAAAAGTCTAGTATTACTATAATTTCATCTTGTTTCAAATTATCCTTACAAAACTGGAGATAAGCTGATTGCACTGTTGCTGTGAAGCTGTGTATGGTCAGTTTGTCTGTTTTTTGACAACACATTTCAACAAAATCTTCCACTGTACTTTGCTTTGTTTCAAGACTTGTGCAATCCATGTGTGTCCACTGTTTATAAGAAACAAGTTCATCGTCATCCATAAGGAGTTCACCATACAGTTTGTTATTCATGTGTTCTGCAAGATTTGCCTTACCAGGACACATTTCACACCTGTAGACACTAGCAGCTTCATTGCACCTTTGTAATCCAGACCAGAATCCTTTATAGCAGCAAACATCAGCTTAGCATTTTGATGGGTCTCACATACACAAACATTGTGTGTGCCCCTTGCACTTACAGGCACAACCCATTTTGGCCGAAGATTGAAAAAAGATGGTAAACCTACTTTGGTATTGGGGTACTTTTCCTTGAATTCTACACATAGTTCTGATATGTTGCATAGCAACAGTCTTTTTTGCATCTGTACACATACATTTCCCATTTTCACCATTACACAGTCTTTTTTCCAGGCATTATTCGGCTGTAGTAATTATTTTCATAAAACTCCGACACTAGCACCTTTATTTTGGGACTCAATTGCTTACCCTGAGCCTGCTGAAGTTGTGGAAGCACTCCTTGGGTTGCTTTTATTTTCCTAGCTTGCTTTACCATAGACCAGCTGGAAGGTGCAAGGGTTGCTGAAGTTGTGGAAGCACTCCTTGGGTTGCTTTTATTTTCCTAGCTTGCTTTACCATAGACCAGCTGGAAGGTGCAAGGGTAAGAATAGCTACTTTTTTCTGGCATGTGGATACGGCACATTTTTCTTTCAAATCATGCACAATTTGTCCAAATCAGAGCATTTCTGGCATGATTTCTGTTCCTTTGGAGCACATAGTTCTTCCTCTTTCACCATTAGTGTGTCAGCTATTTTGTGTTTTAATTCCATTAGAGCTTCTTGTAGTTTTCTTCTACCATAGCTGGGCCTGTCTCCTTTCCCAACTTTGTGTGTCTTTATGGGAGACAAACCAAGAGCAGTCACTGAAGTATTTAATTGCTCATTCGCTGTGGTTGTAGGTGGCTGATACTCTTCGTCACTGTCATGTAAATTATCAGAATATTCTTCACTTTTTAGCAGTGTAACACACCTAGAACATAACTTTTGCCCTGGTTTCATGTTAAGTCCCATGCACTGATTCACTTTCAATATTGATTTTATATCAATTTCTCTGAGGCTACACTTCACTGTCTTCTTATGAAACCGAAATGGATCACAACAACTTCTTTGTAGGAAAGAATTCTTATCCAGAAACACTTTCATATGATGATAACAAACAGTAAAGTTTCCAGGAACTGTACTTCTTGTGCCCACAGGGTGTATCCCGGATCTCCATAGCAACAAATATTGGTCCGATTCATCCAGTACAAAGCAAATCCCACATTTTGTTCCATATGTTGTTTTATGACATTCAGATGCTTATGCTCTACCAATACTGCAACTTGTTTGAACAAATGCACCACTAGTACACTCTTCTACCTACATACTGACTTTCCACGACAGTACTGACCAGTTTGAACTAGAATCTTAAAAACATGAGTAACCTGTACTTGTTGCTTGTTTCCTTTGTTGTTCCTGCCTAACAATGACTCATTCTGTCCCTGAAAACTACCATTGTTTAACTTTCTGTTGCCTAATGGTTCCCAACAATTGCTGCAGCTTTATCTGAAACAAGCTGTCTGCATCATCACTATTACTTGCTAAATCATGTTGAAAGATACATAACCAAATGCATCTCTGTCAATTTTTATTGTACACAAATGCCTTGCAATAACAGGTTGAAATTTTGCCACATATTATATTATGGTCCACTTTTGCAGTGTTTGAAATTTGGCTTGGATATCACTTGTCCCTTTTGTGCTGCCGCACTTAGAAAATCCATGTTTTTCAGGTAATTTTTCAAATTTTTGTATTTTCGTGCGCATGTAACTCTGTTTGCGTGACTGATATGGGCAAGATGAGTTCTGTGTGTGTTTAGGCCACATTATGTTGTTGTTGTGGTCTTCAGTCCTGAGACTGGTTTGATGCAGCTCTCCATGCTACTCTATCCTGTGCAAGCTTCTTCATCTCCCAGTACCTACTGCAACCTACATCCTTCTGAATCTGCTTAATGTATTCATCTCTTGGTCTCCCTATACAATTTTTAGCCTCCACGCTGCCCTCCAATGCTAAATTTGTGATCCCTTGATGCCTCAGAACATGCCCTACCAACCGGTCCCTTCTTCTTGTCAAGTTGCGCCACAAGCTCCTCTTCTCCCCTATTCTATTCAATACCTCCTCATTAGTTATATGATCTACCCATCTAATCTTCAGCATTCTTCTGTAGCACCACAATTTGAAAGCTTCTATTCTCTTCTTGTCCAAACTATTTATCGTCCATGTTTCACTTCCATACATGGCTACACTCCATACAAATACTTTCAGAAATGACTTCCTGACACTTAAATCTATACTTGATGTTAACAAATTCCTCTTCTTCAGAAACGCTTTCCTTGCCATTGCCAGTCTACATTTTATATCCTCTCTACTTCGATCATCATCAGTTATTTTGCTCCCCAAGTAGC